>NW_013665619.1:903895-934104 GCF_000517525.1 Limulus polyphemus
GTTAATTATCGTTATGAACGAGAATGATAGTGGATGATTGTTAATTATCGTTATGAACGAGAATGATAGTGGGTGATTGTTAATTATCGTTATGAACGAGAATGATAGTGGATGATTGTTAATTATCGTTATGAACGAGAATGATAGTGGGTGATTGTTAATTATCGTTATGAACGAGAATGATAGTGGGTGATTGTTAATTATCGTTATGAACGAGAATGATAGTGGATGATTGTTAATTATCGTTACGAACGAGAATTATAGTGACTGAGACGATGTACTGAGATCGAGAGTTTATGAATTTTTGTTATTTATTCGGTTTCTTTGTTGTTGTTTTTGTAATTTCGGCTCTGTGAAACAATTTCGTGGAAGTTTTACTATTAGAAATGATTAAAGCTCCCCATGTTTATGTATGACAAAAAACATTATAAAATACTTTTAAATGTCATGCAATGCAATGCATAAATCTGTTTTTATCTTACTGGATCTATACACCGACTTTCTGCAACGTTTGAAATACCTAGCTTGTTGGCTCTGCTGATTTCTGCATCATTACAAATACTTAGTTTGTTGCTCTAATTATATGCTGCAATAGTACAAATACCTAAATTGTTGGTCCTATTGACTTACGAAAACATTTAATACACTTAAATATCTAGCTTGTTGACCTACTAACATACTGCAATACTAAAAGTACCTAAATTGTTGGTCCTATTGATTTACTGCAACATTTTGAAACACCTAAATACCTAGCTTGTTGCTCTTCTGACATGCTGCAATACTAAAAGTACCTAACTTGCCCTAATGTCTTGTTGCAACATGTAAAATACCTAAGTACGTAGCTTGCTGGCTCAACTGACTTGTTTTTTGATCTATTGATATGCTGCAATATTATAAATAATAAATGAGTAAATGTAATTTATAATTATCAGTAGTTTCATTGTCATTTTGTGGATTAAATTAAAACTGTAATTTCGAACCTGAACGGTATCTTATGTACACGTGGACTAAATGGCCATGTCAAGGACCCTTAAGGTTCAGGTATATAGTCGTCACTAGTTTTGAACACCGGTAAGTCTGCGGACTTATAACTTACGAAAATGTGCTTCGATACTCGTGATGGACACAGTACATAGAACCAATTGTGTAGCTTTGTTCTTACCTAAAAACAAACATAGGCAGCCAGCCTGCAACACCGGCTCTATAAACTGTATAAAAGAATAAAAGATTGAGTCTCACTTGTATAACATAACCACGTTGAGAATGCAGATCTTGTCCAGAGGCATCATATTTTGAAACCTGGACCATTGAATACGCAGCCCGACACGCTAACAACTAGGTCAATCTCGAAGATGTTCGGGTTGAAATAAATGAAATAGAAAAGTCAATAAATACAGTTTGTGTATTATTATGAGTCTATAAATTTTCTCGCTTATTAAGAAATATACAAAATAAGAATGACATTGTCTTTCGTGAACAGAAAAAGATAAACGACAATCCTATAATGTCTTAACAGAAAATCCTTATACCCTCAATATAACGAACATGGAAGACATACAATTCTGCCGCCGGCGAACAGAAAATCCTTAACTCCTCAATATGAGAAGTATAGAGGACTAATTTGATTCTGAAATTAGCGAACAGGAAACCCGTAAGGTTCTTGACAAAGGACATATATGTTGAACACGACATGCATGGAAGATATGCGTGATCCTGTGAAGCATAAGAAAGAAATCCTTATGTCTTCAATATGAAAAACGTAGAGGACAAGGGTGGCCCTGTTATTTATGAACAGGGAATTCTTATCTTTCTTGCTAGAGGATTTAAATTTTGTGTTCATGGTTCGGAGAAATTAAATGGACTGCATAAATTGATTTATTTTACAGGATATGAAGTTCTGAAGGAACTATTGGGTAGATCGGTCTCAGAACAACAGTTCTTGTGAAAGAGATCCTCCAAGGTCTCAGTAGGATGTCGCAGTCCATACTTATTATTCTTTTCAAAATATAAAACTATTTAAGTTAAGCTTCAAGTATTTATATTTCTACTTTAAAGAAATAAAGCAAGGCTAGAAACACCCAAAGAAACGGGGGATGTTTAAATACACTCACTTTAATAAATTAAATACACGATTTATTGCCGACTAAATGATCAATAACTATAAATATTAATTGCAGGTTTCGATATTTATCTTGACTTGAGCTGTAAGACGGCAGTGATGTCCATTTCTCCTATTTCTTTCTAACAAAAGTAACCAAATGACTATAACCAACTAACTAACAATGGTTAGTGTTTATGTAAAAATGTAACGAATTACAGCTAATGTTTCGATTAATTGACTTTTGAAAAACTGCACACTTATGGCGAATATATTAGATATCAATATCCGATCTAGAAGTTCAACATTTGTTATACAATATATACAGCGAGTTGAATACGTTATATTAAACTGATTTTGGAGCCCCACTACGTATTCAGAGTATATGTCTCTAAGCCCGGTTATGCTCTATCTGACTATTGTGCATCTTTGTGCAGTTTCCATTGCAAAAGGCTCCGTCATGAAGCTGTCATTTCGAAAGCACATTCTTCCTCCCTGTTACTTTCCATAATTCATCTATCTTACGAGGATAACAGTTTTCCAGCTCCTCTTTCAACATTACAATCACACTGAAATCCATAGTGGAATTGTATGAACATCCGTTTCGTTCTTCAGCTGTTTGAGGTATGTGGAGATTGAACAAATATGTCGTGGAAACAGGTAGTGTACATATGGGCGGCTTTTGCCACCGAAATTTGAATTTGTAGATTCCCATCTCTTAGAAGAAGCAGTACTTTGCTTACCACAGGTGCAGGTTTATTTCTTGATGTCCTGGTGCCCTAACTTAATCCATATTCCTTTCATTAGGTAGAAGAGATGTCTCGTCTTGGAAATTCTTAATTCCTGATCCGAATACATCTTGAAAGTACGAGTGTATGAATATTTTTGGTCGGAACGGGCTGTTACATACCCTTCCCGAATACAATTAATTTTCGGTGGCATTACATTAACTACGAAATGCCTAACAATGTTAAAATGTAGTTATAATATAGTTCATTGGCACGTTAATAGCTAATTTTTTAATTCAAGAGCAGCACAGCATATTTTAGTACAAAGCCTAGGATTATCAACATGGGGGAGTCATTCCGGAAACCGATGATTTAGGGTTATTTCGATAGATCTTGACGAATGAAGAAGCTCGGTACAGCTACTAAAACAAAATAATAATAATAATATGTATTAATGAAAATATGACGTGATGAATGCGTTATGTATTATGCTATGGTGGTACAATACTGGACATCATACCATCCTTCTTATATTTACTCTTCATTGCAGAAATGGCATTCTTAACTTGACAATCGCTAGGGACATCATCTTGTAATACATCGTGCATCTGCTTCAACTTCAACACTGGGCCTTACTGAGCCTTTAGTTTCACAAATATTGTAACTAATGATTTCTTATATATGATTCCAATCCCCCATTTTTTGCAGATAACCATACTATCGTGCCCGCTTTGTTGTGTTGTGGTGTCAATGCAGTAATCAACTGACGAATCTCCGATTCAGCTGTATGTCTAAATGGTTGGGATATCTTCGAATAAGTTCTTTCCTCACCCGACCTGGACTCACGATTTAGCTTAAATCGCTACACTTAAACCACCACATTCACAACCACATCTAGAACATTTCGAGCATGTTTCATTGCTATATCATTTTACTTTACATTTACAAGTTAACTTCTCCATGTTGGCTTTCATGGTCTCGGGTCAGGTCACGTGTCTGGTCCAGCGACCTAGACCTCGAAAATAGTGCCAAACGTCTTTTTGTCTAATCAAAACAACCTAAACCTTTCCGGAATGACTCATATTATATTGAATCCACATCAAGATAGCGAGTTGGTTCGTATGTCAGGTGTTAATATATCTTACTCAACATCAGTGTAAATTCCAAGTGCATGTTGTCCTAAGAACAAATATAACGCATTACCTCCAAATGAAAAGGGCAATGTGTTGTTTTGTGTACAAATCAGTAAACCCAGATAAAAATTGCGAATAACAGTAAATAAAAACACATGAAAGTTAATAGTGTAACGCTTTGTGTTACTTCCACAAAAAATTAGAATATGCTTAGATCAATAGCAACTATGTACACAGTCTTCATGGGAAGTGTATTAAGGGCAGTGAGTGAGAATTTACCTTTACAGAAAGTGTGCAAAGAATGAGCAAGTTCTATAATCGGGGAAATTTCGACAAAAGATTGAGTGTGTACTTTATTTCATAATAAGTATACCGATTTACAACGCTAAAATCAGGGGTTCGATTCCCCTCGGTAGACAAAGGAGATAGCACGATGTGGCTTTACTATAAAACATACACACATTTCGTGGTAAGTATAGACAAGACGGTGAACATATGTACTGTAAGTATAGACAAGACAGTGAACATATGTACTGTAAGTATAGACAAGACAGTGAACATATGTACTGTAAGTATAGACAAGACAGTGAACATATGTACTGTAAGTATAGACAAGACGGTGAACATATGTACTGTAAGTATAGACAAGACGGTGAACATATGTACTGTAAGTATAGACAAGACGGTGAACATATGTACTGTAAGCTTAGACAAGACGGTGAACATATGTACTGTAAGTATAGACAAGACAGTGAACATATGTACTGTAAGTATAAACAAGACAGTGAACATATGTACTGTAAGTATAGACAAGACAGTGAACATATATACTGTAAGTATAGACAAGACGGTTAACATATGTACTGTAAGTATAGACAAGACAGTGAACATATGTATTGTAAGTATAGACAAGACAGTGAACATATGTACTGTAAGCTTAGACAAGACGGTGAACATATGTACTGTAAGTATAGACAAGACGGTGAACATTTGTACTGTAAGCTTAGACAAGGCAGCGAGCGCGTACTTATCATCACGGTAATTTAAGACATCACAGGAGAGAAGTACTCAATTCTAAGAACCCACGAATGAAAGAAAAACATGTCAAAAACACTTCACTTGCCATATCCAGTGCCGACGAAGCCTTTCGCCCTATACCAGAGCTCATCAGGCTGGCTGGGATTCGACAGACATAGTAATAGTCTAGGCCATATATATATATATATATATATATCGTCAATTTTGATAAACAATGGCTATTATGATGTCAATCAGATTAAGTAAGTAAACTGTAATTATTACCAATGTCACTTAAGTCACTTACATATCGGGTTCCAAAGGAAAGGATTAGTAATACAACATTATTTATTTTATTTTCACGTGAATTATTTATTTATTTATTTTATATTTATTATTATTAATATTATTCTTTATATTTAACTTAAGAGTAGACAAGACAATGAATTTGTACACTTTTTTCCAGAGAAAATATGTACAATATATTGAACAAGTAGTCTACCTTCAGAGAAAATGTACATAAGATAATGAGTAAATACTCATTCTTCAGTGTAAGGTTAAACAAGACAGGTGATAATAGACAAGACAGTAACCCTATACACTATCTTCATGGAACACGTTTATAAGATAGTGAGAGAGTACTTCATCTTAGGGCAAGTGTAGAAATCATTACGCTGTCTTTAGAACAACCGCTGTAAACTATACTTTGTATTTAGTACACAAACACAAAGCATGACTTAAAACTTTGGAGGAAACCAAACCACGAATAAAAAAAAAGTTAATGAAAGCAATAAAGTTTGTTCTTGTTTATTTTTACTCTAAGAATTAAGAAATATGACCATTTAAGTAATGTTGAAATTCCTTTTGTACCGTTATTTCTGTCTCTTCTTTCGCGTTTAACATAAATGCAGATGTATTAGCTCGTATTTTCCACACTGTAAGTCTCTGGTATCAGTAGTTTTCCATATATGATACACACTTTCTTAGTGGGAGAAAAGGTAGCATTAAAGAAAAAAAAAGATCTTGAAGTTTTACAAGTGATACTAGAGAAAATGAACAAAAAACGAAAAAGAGCTAAGCCTTAGACCTGCTAGTGAACCAGAATAACTTTCTTCAAGGAGGCAGATCTTGAATAAAGCAGTAGATAACCCACTGGTCCCTTATCAATGAGGTCTTATGGATGATAGTTTGACAGAATATCTACATTTAGAAGGAAAAATTATATCTGCTGAAAGTCCTTGTTTTTTCAAACTTCTCACATTGCAGGACAGCGCATCATTGTTACAGCTGACTAGCTTTGACAGGCAGAGGAGATCTTTTTCGTACGGCATAAATGACTGGAAAAAGTGGCGCCTCTAGGGATCTAATGACACGTCTTTTCGTATAGGTCTTCAGTACGGACACAGGCAAAGACCCCAGCGACAGCTTCCAGACGGGGCCGTCATCCGAGAGAAGAAGTACGGTCTTGGAAGATGTAAAGTGAACTCGAGTGAATCTTCTGATATGAAAGGTGCTGGCCACATGGTTCACGTATCCATTTAATGTCTACGTATAACACTCCTTGGGTGGAAATAACAGTGCATGCAGTAAAGAATGGAGAAAATGTCTAGTAAGAGTTAACGTTAATCATTCGGAACGAAGGAAGGGACGTCTATTTTTTTGCTTGCAATAAAATCTTCAAATAAGATGGCTAGTGCATGGAGAGTTTTTATCTATGAAACCAGGAGAGTTAAGACAATGCTACAAATTGTTCTATATCACCCAGATCTAAACAAAACAGTGTTTGCCTTCATAAAATATATATCAACAAAGACAGATTTAGATGGAATGTAAATTATTGGGATCACAGTACGGATATAAACAAACAAGAAATATTATTTGATATAAAGAAAAGTTTGTCATTGAACGAAACATAACACGCATTGTAAACACAATATAACAAGCTTGACATGTAATTTATATGAATGAATGAATTCAACACTTGAGCAAAATCTTTTTTACTCTTATGTTCTTAATGTACCAGATGTACTCAGAAGAATTACCTACACCTGAGCAGGACTTGAGTCATATTATCTTTAAATGTTTCAGAGTAATTATCCGCACCTGAACTGCATTTCAGATGTATTTTGTGGAGCAGTTCTGAGAAATACTGCTTTCAGCTTAATAGAGCTTAAGCTATAGTGTGAGTACATGACGTCAGTTGTATAATGTGCCACATATCTTTAAAGTAATTATTTACAAAGTAGGAATTGAGTAGTATTGTGTATGGTGTGTGTTCAGAATAATTATTTAAACCTGAACAGGACCAGAAAGAATGTATGTGACACGTGTTAATAACAGTTATTTACACATGAAAAGGACTTGAGTGTTACTGTGTGTGTGGAATTTGTAAAGAAGAATTATTTACACTTGAAGAGGACTTAAAATGTATTTTATGTGATATGTGTTCATAGTAGTTATTCACACCTGAAGAGGATTTAAGTATTATTGTGTGTGGAATATGTTTATAACAATTTACACCTGATGAGGATTTGAGTGTTATTGTGTGTGGAATATGTTTATAACAATTTTTACACCTGATGAGGATTTGAGTGTTAGTGTGTGTGGAATATGTTTACAACAAATTTTACACCTGAAGATGATTTGAAAGGTATTGAGTGTGGCGTGTGTTAATGACAATTATTTACACTTGAAGAGGACTTGAGTGTTATTGTATGTGGCATGCAATCAAAACAACCATTCACTCCTGAAGAAGACTTGAAAGGTATTGTTTGTGGCATGTTTTCATAATAATAATTTACACCTGATTGTTATGAACACATTTCACACACAATAACACTCAAATCCTTATCAGGTGTAAAAATTGTTATAAACATATTCCACACACAATAACACTCAAATCCTCATCAGTTATACCTGAAGAAGATTTGAAAGGTATTGTATGTGGCATGTGCTCATAACAATTATTTACACATGAAGCGGTTTTAAAAAGGTTTTTGTGTGTGGCATGTTTTCAAAACAATTATTTATACCTGCGCAGGCTTGAAATATACTGTGAAGAAACAACACGTGGAATGAATGCCTACACACTTGAAATTTCCGATTTCAGCGTCTAAAGCGAAAAACACGTCTTCAGCAAGACATGAATATGAACTAACTTATTATTACATGCACGTGAGACGAACTATGTAGAATATTTGTAATTAATGTTAGAACACAAGTAGGATGACTTTGATATATAATTCTATAATATAGCTGATCACTATGATTTATGAATGACTTTTACATTCACATGAATATTTATACTCCCAAAAAATGTTCACAACTTTGTAAGTTAAAATATGGTTAATAAGAAACGCTTTCACGAATTTACTTTCGTACATCGATATTATTGAAAAACATTTTTCGAAACGTTAGGCTGTTCTTATCCCCGCACACCTTGTGAGTATAGAAATCTTTGTTTGTTTGTTTTACATCAAAGCCACATTGGGCTATCTGCTTTGGCCACCGCGGGGTATCGAACCCCGGAGTTAAGCTGTCCCACAGAGGGGCGTATGGGGATCTATCAGTGGTCTTTGTAACGAACAAGTTTAACTTATCATATACTCATCCTTATACATTAAATATTTTCATTATTTTTCTATCGGAAGGTTATGAATGCTAGACCCTAAAGGTTTCTTACTACACAAATAAATAAATGTTAATAAACGTTTATAATGTTGGTTATATACATGTGTATAACAAGACATACAAACTAGGTTTTCTATTTCACGAGTATTTTGTTCATTGCACAAGATATCGGTTAAACTTTCAGCTACAGTTTTATGAGTTTTGTCATGATGATTGTTAGATATACAGAGACAGAAACACCCAAGTACTCAAATTCTAAGCAAAATCTCGTGATTTAAACAAAGATGAGAAAAAATGGAAGAGAAACCTTGCCTCGATTTTTATTCTTGATATATATATAAATATGAGTATTTCGGCAATAATTTTAACATTGCGAACTAAGAAGTTAACGAAGAATTAGCGCAAAACTTAACAATTTCATTAAAGTACCTAAAGGTAGTTAATATGCACTCATTCAATAGAATGAAGTATAAATATGTTACTCGAGCGCTTTCGAATAGTTCACTATTCTTCTTCAGGAGAATAAAGAAGAATAGTGAACAATTAGAAAGCGCTCGAGTTTTGTGTCTCGTTTGAAAACCATTACAAATTTTGTATGTAATCCTGTGTGCCAACTTCTTAATCAGAATCTATAGATATGTTATTCAGTGATAACAAGTGATTGAACATATAGGTGACATCTATTAAACATATTTCTACACAAACGTTAACTAATTTTCTTGTCTATAATGTATTTAAAATCAAATTCTAGAGAGAAATGTCTTACCTAACTTTTCTCAAATTCATAAACTAAAAGCTCACTGCAAGCTAGGTTAAGAAGCAAAAATGCAGTTAGCTGTAAGGCATAGTAGACCTTAATAATATGTGTAGAGTTTTTTACAGACTAAGCTTCACAGGGAAATAATGTAATCCGATTACGTGAAGTCTCATTTTCTAGCTTGCACTAGGTATAGGGAATTTATAGGCTTCCAAGATTATATGCAGAAGAAATACGGATTCAAATGTTGATCCACAAGAGATGGGAAACATCCGTACTTCCCTGGTGCAAGTAATGTCCTGATCAACAAGGTAGCTTCCTCAGGGTGAGCTTTGTCCAGTACCCCCCCCCCCTTTAGCCAAGTATTTAATAAGGCTTAATGTTGTTATTAGAAGAAGAAAGAATTATTCTATATCGCATTAGCTGCTTGACACTATTCTCTGTTTTTCCGAAACTTGAAAACGTATATATATATATTCTTTTTTGCTTGCTTTTGTTCTCCAGCTTTGACACGTTCTTGTTTATAGTCCACTGAACATTCTTGGGAGTATAAAAATAAATGTACAACGATGAGATGAAAAAACATTTATAGTGTTTGTTGATGCAACAAGCAACGAAACGTTGGATTACCTCAGTATCAGAACTAAATTCCTGAATATTTTTTTTAATTGATAAAGTTTAGTTCAATAATATACATATGTCCCAGGAGAAAATGTTGAGTAAGAATGGGATACCACAACCTAAGTTTGTTTTTAACAAAACTGCATATGAGTGATACTTAACAGAAATTTCAACATTGATAACTCTTCTATTCATCTTATAAAACTAATTACAGCGATCAGTTTATACAGTGTTATTTACTGCTCATAGCGAATGTGGTGTCATTACAGACTTAGTAAGTTTTCCATTTTTTTAGTTACTACGATATTATTAGATATTCATATTGGTTTCATTATTAGTGTCGTATTTTGTTATTACTGGAATATTGCACAGTTTACAGTTATGTTTGTATATTCATGACTGTGGTTTACAGTAAACTCTCAAAAAAGTCTAATTATACGAAAAGAAGTGGCGCCTCACAGTTCTTTAAATATTTTGAAAAATGAGATACTGTTATACATAATTACGAATTAGGCTTAAAGCTTCATGATAATTTTTAGCTCATTTATTTTCAGCTAAAACAGCTAGAATACCTTGTCCCCAAGTGGACGGTCAGAGGCAGATGTCTAAATCTTAAAATGGGCCATGTCTTGATTGTCAGCTGTTTTTGATCGAGAGAGATTTTCAGTTTCAAGGAATTCAAAAACTCCAGGAGAAGCTCTAAAAAGTAAAGTGAAATATGAAGAATGATTGAATCGATGCCCTTGCCTAATCGAATTTCGATTTGGAGAAAAAATTGAAGAACCTGGATTTGACTGGTGATCAGTCGCCCAGTAAAGTGAACGTGGTCATTTTATATACGTTAACGCAAAGTATCCATCTATGTAATTTTATACATTTCATCTTTAAGTTGGTTAACTCTACATTTTCTCATTATCATAGATAGAGAAAACAAATTTCTAAAATAATAATATTTCCACATCTGAGCTTAATCTTTGACAGAAGTTACTGGCTTACTGTTACGACTTGGTAAATTAAGTTGTTGTTTTTTTCGGTTATAATAATTCCCCATTTTCCACGTTTTCAGATCCATGACATCGAATTGGTTCATTTATACCAGTCATGCTTTGTCAGGTAAGTCGACGGCAATTTTAGAGTAAGATAATAAAGAACGTATTGAAAGAAAGGCGCGAAGCATAAAAGAAAGATTTTCAATTTACTTACGCACTATGAAAAATAAACAGCTAAAGATGTTAATTGAAATAACTTTTAAGCTAAAATGTATATATAACGCTTTCATTACAGCTAATTTCCTACAGTCCTCATAATCATTTATAAATTTATCATTTATAAATGATACTTTATTTATATATTTGAATGTTTCAGGTGCTCCTTAGTTTCTAGAGTATTTAAGCTATAAATACATTAATATTTTAGTAATTTTGTCGCAATGATTAAGAAAATGTTTGGCAACGAATTGTGATTTTCATGTATCATCTGTTTTTAGTTTGGTGTGTTTTGAATTTCGCTCAAAGCTACACGAGAGCTATCAGCGATAGCCGTCCTAATTTAGCAGTGATAGACTAGAGGGAAGGCAGCTAGTCAAAATATCCCACCGCCAACTCTTTTACCACCGAGTAGCGGGATTGTCCGTCACATTATAACGCTCCCACTGTTGAAAGGGCGAGCATTTTCGGCGAAGAGGATTCGAACCCGCGACCCTCAGATTGTGAGTCGAACGCCCTAACCATCAGTCCATGCTAGGCCTCTGTTTTTACCTTAGGCCTGGAAAGGGATATTAGTGATTTTTTCTTTATATACCATAAATCTTAAGCTAATTGGTATAGCTTAAACCGAACAAGGCTTTATTAATTCATCATATAAAGTGTTTAACTACAACACTTTACAACACATTCTTGCAAGTAAAATGGTTATATAAAAGACATCGATATTGGTACATATAATCTGTATATAGCATAAAAAACAGAAAGTTGTGCACATTTGTCCACATTATTTACTCATGGCTTTAATTGGATCATTTTTAATAAATGGAAATATTGTTATTATCAAACTTTGTTTTTCGGTATACTTTGACATACATATGAACAATATAAGATTTGACGATACCAATATATCCATTTACTTCTGTTATAAGGGAGGAAACGTTTAACCAATAAACGCATTTTTTTGCTTCAAATGTAAATTCCATGTATTTTTATTTTACGTTTGGAGCTCCATATTGGAAGAGCCAGAAAAACTCCTAGAACTATAAGTTTTAAACATGAAGATTTATGGATTTTTTGTCGTTTACTGTGCGTCACTAAAGTCTGATCACATTGATATTTAGATATATTTAATGTTTTTCTTTTCTTTTTATTCTTACTAGTATAGCCGTTATCCGCCTTCATATCTAACCATCTCTAGGTATATGTTTTATCATTTGTTCTTTGAAGGTAATATGTGCTAAAATAAGTTTCAGTGAACACTATACTGTATTATGGTTCCATCTCACTCTATTAAGTACCGGGAAATCCTTCAAATTTAAACATATTTCCATCCACATTCAAGTACAGTGCTTCAGAACCTGCCACTCCCACTGGTTCAGCGGTAAGTATAAAAACTTATACCGCTAAAATTCGGGTTTCCATACTCGCGGTGGGCCCAGCACATATAGCTCTTTGTGGGTTTCATAACAACAACAAAAAAAGAAAAACAGTCTTAGGGTTTTACTTAACCGTCATATTTTCATTGGTCCATTTTTAACTAACTATTGCGATTGTTTCGATAAAACTTTTTTTCAGGAACAAATCTTACCGTTTTCTAGGAGATACGTCATCTAAAGACAAAGGTTACAGGAGAATGTTTCACAAACATGAAATACGAGCAATTTCATATCCAGTTTATATTCATGGTTAAGCATAGCTCAGTCACTTTTACAGTTCAATAATGTAAGTATATTTGTTTGTCTTGAATTTCACGCAAAGCTACACGAGATCTATCTGCGCTAGCCGTCCCTAATTTAGTGTAAGATTAGAGGGAAGGCAGCTATTCATCACCAACTCTTGGGCTACTATTTTACCAACGAATACTGACCGTCACATTAAAATGCCTCCACGGTTGAAAGGGCGAGCATGTTTGGTGTGACGGGGATTCGAACCAGCGACCCGCAGATTGCGAGTCGAGCGCCCCAACCACCTGGCCATGCCGGGCCTGATAACGTAAACTAGAAATCTTTATATAAAATTGTTTAAATTAGAGTTTGACTCCAAAGGTGTATTGACTTTATTTATACTAAAAAATTTGTGTGCATTTCCAATCAGTTTTGAAAATGTAAAAATACTATAAAGTTTGAATTGATACGCTTACAAACATTATAAACTCAAAAGGAGGCGAAATAGAGTTAAAATATACTGAACATTATACCTACGCCAATTTACTCGAAGATAGTTAAAATAACACGCATTAAGCTGGTTAGGATAATATACCAGAAACTTTCTGTATATTTAGGGTTTCCTTAAGTATCCGTTACCCTCTATTTACGTAGATAACTAGCTTACTGTCTTTCTTTTTATCTGTCTATTAACTAATCCAAGCATGAACAACGGATAACAAATAAAGTCCGAGTTTCTACGCGTTTCTTGCCAATAAGAAAACAGCCCTCTTGGGAACATATGGGCTATATAATATATAACGCTCAATAGGATGGGGTTTTGTACGTAACCATGAACTTTTAATATATATGTATCTATATATATATATAGATATATGCTTATATTAATTAATTGTAAAACTTCAGTATTAATGCAGAATTGTATGAACAGTAATAGTAAGTGATCTCACAAAACTGTAATTAATAGCTGTTGTATAGTTGGTTTAAGAAACATGTGTATGCAGACATATTACTAACTTAATCACAACAACCTTATTTTCAGAGCCTGGAAATAAACAGATGTATAGTTCTGAAGGAAGCAGAGAGACATTTATTGCAATAGAGTACATTAAACACATAATGACAATCCAACAATAAAACACAAACACTAAAATTACGTGCAAAATAACATTAATAAAATAAAGCTTGGATCTTGTATCGGCAAACCAATGAAAAAATTGGCATGAAAATAAAACTGGACGAACGTTGGTTTTTATTTTGAGCACGCAAGTGTTGGTGTATAGAATATTGACGATAATTCTAATTTCAAGATGATAAACCCGATGACGTGATTATCACCAAGAAACTTTAGACACAAAATTTATTCTCCATACATTTCGTTTGCAACAAATAAATGAAAAATTAATAACCTAAACAACTTAGCATTAATTTAGATAGATGGATGGATAAATGGATTTGTGGGTGGATGAATACATAGATAGTTAGATTGATACATGGATGGATAAATAGATTTATGGGTGGATGAATACGTAGATAGTTAGATTGATACATGGATGGATAAATCTATTTGTGGGTGGATGTGTGAAAATATAGTTAGATAGATGGGTATGGAATCTGTATGTCGACTTATTTTCAGATGTGCAACTCACAAGGCGAAAATTCACAATTTCATAGGCTATTCCTAGTTAGTGTTGTGTAATTCTAAAGATATTAATGTATTAACACTCCTGTCCAACATTTATGTAGCTTCTCTTACGTGCAACGTTTTAATTCATTTCCAACATGAAATGTAAAACATAAAATATCACAAACGAACTGTATTAATGTTTTCAAATAAAATATTCTTATTTGGCTAAATTATTTTTGAATAAAATATCTTTATTTGGCTAAATTATTTTTGAATAAAATATTTTTATTTGGCTAAATTATTTTTGAAATCATCGACAAAGCGTTGTATCCCCCCCCTTATATTACTTTTGGTTTAGGAGAGATGTTAAACAACATTGACATAAATTTTGAGAATGCTTTGCTATGAAACATAAATATAATATACTAGGGATGCTTTTGAGTATGCATTTTATAGAATGAAAATAAATTTTGTTTTGGAAAAATACATGTTTCATTTTGATATGCTTTAATATCCTGAACTAAAGAAAGCTACGTGCAACAGTTACATTTTTTATCAGTTTCAATAGAAAGGAAAACGAACATTAAAGAAAGTTCAGTTAGTGATACATTAACTATATATTTATTTAATGTTTCTAACAATTCACACACACACACACACATATATATATACACACGTATCCTTTGCGTGTACAATAAAAGCACTGTAGAGTAAATAATCTAGAAAGGATTATTACAATCTACTGTCTTAGAAATTATCATTAGAATTGTATGAAAATACTTCTTACGCTGTTGCACAATATATATATATTTCTAATTTGTCAAGACAGTAAGCTTTGTTTCAACTCCTTTTTGCTAAAATAATTACAGTTTTTCATGAAGACTCTCTACTGTTCGTACATTGAAACTAAATTTAATTCACCACATTCTCTTCCTGTTCTAATTGAAATTTGAATTTTTATTTTAAATGGTTACAAAATTCTAACAATCAATTGAAGTTCTTGGGAAACTAAGAATTGACCGAACCAGTTATATACATACATATTCGTGTATTATAAGTTTAACAAGTTACACGCTAGAATAGAGGTGTATTTAGGTCCTAGCGGTACCAATCACTGCATAATTTAGGGTATGCGTGAAAGAAGGCGGACTCTTTGGTGCTTGCTGATAGCTCACAACCCTTACATCACTTACACGCGCGATAATCTGCTTTTCTATTGGCTGATTTGCGGAAGAGGGGAAAGGCCTCAAAGGCTTGCTCTATTCCGCTGTTGTGCTGGTGCGCAGGAAAATATGATTTGAGATTTGCATAAGAATATATTAGATATCTATCGCATGCAAGCATTAGATTGAATGATGCTGATGGTGGCCATGTTGTTTCTATAGTATCAGGATCTATAGCAAGCCATATGTTAAGATATCGAGCTTATTTTTTTTTTCTCTACCTATCAAGGTTGACTCATACACATTTAAAATATTGAAAGAATGGTTGAGATATAGTGTAAGAAAAAATAAATACACTGCCTTTCAATCCTTAACATAATCGTTTGCATACAATCAAACAGAAATCAACGTTTATATATATTATATATATATATACAATCTTGCATGACTCATAGACTTTGAAAATAAAGGAAAACCTAAGTATAGCCGAATTTAGAGTGTAACAATATTAATAGCAAAACACACTTAAAAAAAATATACTATCAACAATTAATATGAAATATCTCCATACAATGAAAAACGTAGGTTAAAATTGTTACTTCGGATTTTCCGGCCCGGCATGGCCAGGTGGTTAGGGCGCTCGACCCGCAATCCAAGGGTCTAAGATTCAAATCCCCGTCATACCAAACATGCTCGCCCTTTCAGCCGTGGGGACGTTATAATGTGACGGTCAATCCCACTATTCGTTGGTAAAAGAGTAGCCCAAGAGTTGGCGGTGGGTGGTGATGACTAGCTGCGTTCCTTCTAGTCTTACACTGTTAAATTAGGGACGGCTAGCGCAGATAGCCCTCGTGAAACTTTGCGCGAAATTCAAAACAAAACAAAAAACAAATACTTCGGATTTTTACACATTTATCACACGGGAGATAAGTAGAATAATGTTTAAATTCTGTACTTAAGCAATCCTTATGCTAAAGGAAGAGTCTCTTGTATATCGTTAATACCTATTTTTCTTATAGTAGGTACTATCTGTAGCGTCTCCTTCAAACGATATAGAATGAATATGAGATTAAAATCCATATACAGTTTGAAAACATATATTTCGTGATATCAGAACGCAGTAATTAAACAAGCGGTTTCAGGATGGTGATTATGGAATACGTGCACAGTACAGAGATGATAGAAGAAGGGGAGAAGCCTCGGCAACTCATCTATTCCTTTCAGTACAACTGTCTCGTTTGAGGATGAAATGGAACGGAAACACGGACTGTTTAGAAGGGCGAGTTTTAGCAGAAACAGACCGCTTATCTTATGGTCACTTTCATTTCCTGGTTTTCTTCCCCCGTTTTGCCGGAAGTGAGTCAGATGACGTATAACGTGTGATTTCAGAACAGTCAATACACTACCATCACATTTGAGGAATCTTATATAGAGAGTGATGAGCTAAATAACATATATACGTTGCTTAAGTTACACCCCTGTCACACACACACACACACACTTGCATATATATATATGTGCATGTTATATTCAAACTTGTGTTTTTAAAGATATGGAAGCATAAGTTACTTGAATGAAAATAAATGGGATTCACTTTTTTTTACCTGTGTCGTTTGAGACTAAAAGAGAGAGAGAGAGATAAAAAATTCTACATATATTTATTTTTCGCTGTTCATTCATCTTCTGTTTGTTTCTTGTGAAAAAGGAGTTTCTTAGGGTAGGCTGTATCATTAGTGTTATGTGTTATTCATTCCTTCTTTTTATTATGTGTTTTATAATAATACTAATTAATATTTAAGCGGTAAACGTACATGCACCCAAATGCATGTTTTAGTACGGCACATATAAAAAATCAGTCGTAAACTCTGTTTTTAAATGTGATTCTTCAATGAAGAACATTATCAGAGGTTAAATATGTTCATCTGGAATTCCCACAACTTTTGTTAAAGTCATAGGTATTTTTTTTGTTTGTTATGCAGGACAATAATATTAAGTTTGCTTAAATTGTTGTTTAAAAAAATGAGTCATCTGACTTTTATTGTTCGAAAATTATTGTTGCAAAAACGCCATTTTACGCGGAAGTGTTCCGATTTTCTTCATAGAAGCAAATTCTTAATAAAGTGGCGATTTTCATAATTAAAATTTTATTTTCTCTTGCATTTTTTCAGTAATACTCGTAGAAAATTATTTGATTGTATATACCAAATTTAGAGATAAGTTAAAAAGTAATAATACTAAAGTAATGAAAGATAACCTTCGCATGCATAAATTTTTATTTTGTTTTGTCTACATGTGTGCAACATAGTGTATCAACGTAACAAAGGAGCTTACTTGTTTCGAAAGGTGTTTTTGTGATAAAAAGCGCCATATGGACACGATAAAAAAATATATTAGAATCTCAAAACCCATATACACAAGACGCAGTGAGAATGGAACGAAGGTCACGCCTGTAATATGAAGAAAATTTTCTATTGTGAGAATAGCTTGGGGCAAGCGATTAATAAGTGGGCCTCAATTTTTCCTATATAATACACTTTATTAATTTCTAGTATCGTAAAAAGAACTTATCTATACTAGGAGAAAATTGAGAATCAAGCTGTACTGGATTGCCCCGAGCGATTCTTCAACAATAGAGTTTTGCTACTACATTTGTATCGGTGTTACATCGATGCAATTCTTATTATCTTTACATTATAGGAGTTTGGTATTATAGTTTTTTGTTGTTGTTTAACAAATAGTACTGCGAAATAGCTATGATACTTTGGTTTTCTAGTAAACATACGGAATGTCTTGTATGAGTCTCTATTCAACATTACTAGCCCTCAAACTTCTTCTCATGAGAAGTATAGAGATGTTGAGTTCCACTAAGTTGTTTAACTGATTTTTTTTTAAAACTAAAGTGTATCAAAGTCCTTGCTTATCTCTAATCCAATCAAATAACTACTTAAAGTGCATTGGGGTACTTGTAACATAAATATCAATTGTTAATGAAACTTCTGAGCCAACTGTATCAGAAAGAACTAACAAAATGTTCAGAAATATTTTGCTTGTTTATCATTTTAGAATAAATAAATATTGAACAAGATAATAACATAATGTTGTTTCATTTTCTTTTTGAAACCTGTTTTGTGTACTTTATGTTAAAGGAAAGGGAAGGGAGATCAGGAATGTTGGTTTTCTTAATACTGTGTTTTTTATGTGACGTCTTGTTCACTGCCTGAGCTGAGAACAGCAGGAAACGTCGGGAAAATAAACCTTAAATTTTTTAATGTATAATTAACCGTTAGAATGCATTGTACGTTTTCTTAGAGATCTGGCCCAAGTTTCGCGAAAATCTCTTATTTCCCGAATAAATGCTTAGGATGAAACTTAATAATTTTTTAAGGATGTTTCTTAAGTTGTTTTAAAAAGTATCTAAGGAATATCTTAGCTAAGAAGAAGTTAAGAAGTATATAATATAATATATTTATATTTAATGACCTAAGAATTATTGTAACAACATAAAAAGTCCCAGTGTCAGCTATGAAAAACAGAATTTGTACAAAATACCCTCATTTTTATTAATCTCACTTTTGTCTTTTATAAGTGTCACGTATCCTTGTTTTATATTTTAATAAGCTTTTTTTAAATCAATTAAGAAACAGTAATAAACTAAAACACTATAAGTCATAGAATACTCTAACAACGGTCACTTTTATGCGTGTTTTATTTTAAGTTGCAAATTATGTAGGTTGCAAAGAATTTTAATATATCAGATTTATTTTTTTAAATCAATTAAGAAACTGTAATAAACTAGAACACTATAAGTCATAGAATACTCTAACGTATTTTATTTTAAGTTGCAAATTATGTAGGTTGCAAAGAATTTTAATATATCAGATTTATTTTTTTTAAATCAATTAAGAAACAGTAATAAACTAAAACACTATAAGTCATATAATACTCTAACAACGGTCACTTTTATGCGTGTTTTATTTTAAGTTGCAAATTATGTAGGTTGCAATGAATTTTAATATATCAAATTTATTTATGTTAAAATAAAAACAATTAATCTTTGCAGTTTTAGGCGACGGCCATGTTTAATTTCACCTGTTTACCTATCGTAAATTTAAGTTGTAGCTTAGGAAGCTTTTTTAATATATGAAACATTCGTGAAACAATTTTTAGATATTTCTTAAGTTATGTCTTAGAAACACTTTTTTCCTGAAATGATTTTACGAAACTAGCCCCTTGACTATGTTTATGAAAATATGTTTTATTAGGTGGTCTATTCAATTCTGTTTTGTTTATCGTTTTAACACCAAATTCATTAAATAAATTAAAAAGTTGTGTATACACAAGTTGTATATTTAGAGTGTTACAGCATAAACAGTTATCGTTGATATATCCTAAATCTCGACATAATTGGAACATGTTTTCTTCATGCTTGAATAACCTACTGCGTTGCTGGTGTTAGAAACTTCGCTGTTTGAGGACCTACTCTGTATTTACTGCAAGACGATTTGATAGCTGAAGACCAGTTATAAGTTAATAGTGGAATGCCAAAGTATACTGAAGCTATATTGCATCTGCTATTTATCAACATTTTGTGAGAATACCTAATTTGAATGTGCTATATGAATTCTTAGCTCAGAAATATATATATATATACGAAGAGCTACTTTGAATCTGATATGTACGGTATTGAGTATTAGGACGTTTTTTTGTGTTAGTTTGATAACTTATGTTATAGAAAAATGTCTTAATTTGTTTCTAAACGAATTTCAACATAGGAAGACTGACTTTATTTTACTTTGTTTAAGTATTTAACATGAGGTATCTTAATATTGTAGAACAGGCTTTAATTTACATTAAGTATGAAATGGACTATTTTGAATATATTGTCAAACCCCCTTCTCTCTCACTCTACACATACACGGTGCGCTAATCTTCACTCTATTCAGGTTCAGAAATCCAACTATTTCTTGTTTTGACGTCATATGGCAGGAAATATTTTACATAAAAAGTGATACACATATATACAATTTTGAGAATAATACATATTAACTAATTTTACTAATCGTATATAAGGTTGGGATATCTGTTCAACAAAGAACTTAAAAGTTTAATATTAAAGTATTGCTAATTTATTGGAGAGAAATTTTGCCAGCTTATCTATTTATTTCAAATAGTTTATTCATGTTCTGGTTGTATCGTTATTACAATTAATCGTTTCTCAGTAGTTCACTCATGTTTTGATTATATCGTTATCATAATTAATCGTATCTGAAAAAAAAATCACCCCAAAAAATGAATAATAAGTTTAAGATAAAGACAACAGGTAGTGTTAGTGGATTCTATTTCGGTCGAGATATTTTAATAAATATTGCTAATTATTATGTATACTGTTTTCATGTCCACATAATTCGTAATGTAATTTGAATTATGAAAAAATCGAGAAAGAGATTCATTCATGTAGTTGAGAATCAACACACTTTAATTTCAAAATACCACAACGGAAAAAATATTTCCATAAAACTTCGTGGAATTTGATGGAGATTCCTCAATGATATACTAGCAAGTAGATATTGCCTTCATATGACTAAACTCATAATCATCACAAGTCTAACATCTATAAACTTGTTGCGAGGCTATCATGGCCATTGATGTTTTAACCTCAGAAACTGATACTGTTCTGATGAGAACTCCTCAAACTGTTGTTCCAGTTTCGTTTGATTCTTATTTTTGAAAGTAGTTTAATTGGTGATACTAACTATAATAATTAATTTTCGAAAGCTGAAGATATCTTGTGGAAATTTTCTAAATCTAATGATTGAAATTCTAAATTTGTCTAATATATGAAAGCGAAAAATTAATAATAAATATTAAATCTGTCATTAAATTCTCAAAGACTAGAACGCAAACTTCTCTTTCTCTTTCACAATAAGATTGATAAAGTTAATAAAGAAGCATGCTTGAATCGGATCTGTAATTATACCCTCTGGGACAAGACCGCTAAGTTCTACTTCTGTTCCACGATAATTTGAAAAAATATCTTTGAATAAGGTGCTTGCATCGGTCTAATATTTGAGATAACTAAAACATATACAAATAATCATGTATCATAAAGTTGTTGGAAAGTTAACTTGTATGTTCAAAAATTGCAATGTGTATTACTGGAAGAATAAAATACATGTACTCAAAACAGGTTTCTGACCAATGAGCACGTAAACATTTGAGCTATAATAATAGAAAGTTTGAGCACGAAGTTATACGATTCGACTATTCTTAAACGAGGATATTAAGCCTGGATAAAGCATTATACATAACCTGAAAGTGTGAAACATTTTTTATGGTTTTGATGACAAAGAATACTCATTCACATAATATCAGATCTTTACTTCTAATTCAAACTATTATTTAATTCAAATGTTTAACCTTTTACCCTTGTTTCTCGTGTATTAAACCTGAAAGTTTGAAACAATTTGTATCGTTTTGATTAAAAAGAATGCTTATTCAGTTCCCATAATATCAGATCTTTACTTTTGATTCCAACTATTATTGAATTAAAATGTTTAACCTTCTTACTTTTGCTTCTTGCTCAAAGATCGCTGACGAAGGCTGCATGCATTACTCAGTATATTATCGCATCCGATGATATCATATCATTTCTGGAAAAAATAATATTTAATTTATTTTTAGTCTTTTTTTCTTTCAAATAAAATCTATTGTGACACGATTTTCATAAACTTCTCTCTCAACGGAAACCAACTAAATAATTCTTAATATCTATATTGCGTATTCGTATAGTCAAATTAATCCAAATTGTTAGCTTCTAGATGCTTTGCTGAGTAGTTTTACTTTCATATCATTCATCAAGTGGTTTTATCCGAACTTTTTTTTACTATTTCAAGATACGATCAGTGGGCTTGAGGTCATAGAAACATCGAATGAGCTCCTGGAGATTATAAGTTAATGCACTTATGACATGAATTTATTTTTCTTCTTCTTTCATGTGACCACCTGAAGGCTATCGAGTTTTGAAAGCAGCATGTCAGTGACGTTACTAAAGGACAAAGCCATTTATTTTACACATGTGGAAGGTTAAGCTAATTTCCCTCACAACTTGAGAGTAGGATAAGTCACAGAGTGCGGCCAATGAATCTACTATTGAGCAAGATGATTCACAGAGCACAATCAATGAATCAACTAGAATGCAAGATAAGTCACAGAGTAATACCTATCAATATGCTGTTGACCAGGGTAAATGACAGAATGCGGCCAACGAATCTACTAGCGAGCAGGATATGTCACAGGGTAATAGCTGTGAGTGTACTATTGAATGTGATATGTAAAAGAATGTGGCCAGTAAACAACAAGAGAGCAGGATAAGTCACAGGGTAATAGCTATGAGTGTACTATTGAATGTAATAAGTAAAATAATGTGGCTAATAAACAACAAGAGAGCAGGATAAGTCAAAGGGTAATAGCTGTGAGTGTACTATTGAATGTAATAAGTAAAATAATGTGGCTAATAAACAACAAGAGAGCAGGATAAGTCAAAGGGTAATAGCTGTGAGTGTACTATTGAATGTAATAAGTAAAATAATGTGGCTAATAAACAACAAGAGAGCAGGATAAGTCAAAGGGTAATAGCTGTGAGTGTACTATTGAATGTGATAAGTAAAAGAATGTGGCCAATGAACAACAAGAGAGCAGGATAAGTCACAAAATAAGACCTATGAATCAACTAGAGAACAAGCTAAATAACGAAATATGATCTATGAAGCTGCTTAAATAGACTGTACTTTTAACGCCTGCGTGTTTATAAAGGAGAATTGTTACAAAGTTGCAATTTTATTCATAATAATTATTATATATCCCAAATACTCTGATAACTTTCTCGTCTCTCAAACTAATCTTATTTTCCAGTTCTCTTATTCGCCATATTCACCGTTTTATCAAGACCTTTAGAATTTTTGACCTACAGCTACCAAGTCATTCAAATGCTGGAGATAACAACCACCTCGGCTTCTCCCTGTCGGTCAATCCGGATAAGACGAATCTCATTTGCAAGGCAAAAAGAAAAAAGAAATGGAAAAGTTCGATTATTTCTTACTAAGAATCGCCCACCAAGCTGTAGTAGTTTTTTTTTTTTCATTGCTGAGTTTATTGACGCCAGCGGCTGAATGCCCAGTCGGATGCAGTGTTTCGTTCTCTAATGATGCTGACTTTGGTTCCTTCAATCGTTAGCTTGCGTTGAATGCCAAATACATTGACACTTCCGTCAATAGATGACCGCTATGCGAAATTATCCTCTCATGTGGCAGCCGCAGAAAACAGTTCGTGGCATCCAAAATAAAGAAGAAACATCTAGAAAAGAGGACAGAGAAATGAAATCTTCGGAGATAGTACTTCATATTACACGAAGAAGATGATTGCCTTCGTAGCCATTGCAAAAAGTAAAAAATAAAGTAAAAAAGGCGGATTCCGCCCTAAGAAATTGCTTTCTGCCTAAAGAACCCCGGGTCGAGCTCAGATGCTGTCAGGTGCAGGCTCTCTTTTCAATAATTTGACGTAGGCGCTGCGGGGGAAACGCATCGGGATCAGGCTACACAGATAAACGACGAACTTTCCGCTCCGGTGCGGCTGGCTGCATGGAACCGGCCGCCGAGCTTCGCGTCTTCGCATCCAGCTGTGCGACTCAGTGCATCCAGCTGGCCCGCCTCTTCTCACAGCCCAGTTTAAATACCAAGTTTTCTCACTTAAAAATAACTGTTGTTGATAGAACAAATAAAGAGAAAATGAGAGAGGAAAGTATTTAATTTCTTTTTCCATGTTATATAGCTATAATATTAGTGTTTTGTGTGTGTATACGCAAATTATATATACGTGTAATCAACCTTTTTCTTGACTATATCATCCCCATTATACGTGTACCAGTAAAATAACATATGTATAGAAAAAGCTTCAAGTACAGTCATTAATGTAAACACTTATATATTAATTTAAAGTATTCTTCATTTCGTTGAAGTAAACGTACCCAGTTCAGTAGTGTTTAATAACTTTTATAACACATATTTTCAGAAATTTCTTATGATTTCACTGAAAATAGACAACAGAGTGCTGTGGTCGTCTAAAAAAAACACTTGAGCTCAGACTTATTGACGCGTTCAGTTTCTTAAAAAATATATATATAACACTTTTAAGGATAACTTGTAGCTTCTACAGCAAAGTCGTGTTTTCTGTTTCAATACCTAACGACTGTAATATATATCTGAACCGAAGGGTAGGTAAAGAACTAAAAATAAAAAGGAGCACAGCTTTGATGCGCTTAGTTTATTCACATTTCTTTGACATGTGGTACACACCCATACAATAACTGTTGTTCCATGATATCGATAACATATTTAATTTTCACTTGCTTTTTTTTTAAGTTTTTGATAACATGCTTTATTTGACAGCTTTAGTCATAAATTTCTTTGATTGGATACGGAAAACAATTTAAGAAGGAGTCAAACTTGGATCGGTTTGATTTTAGCGTTGATGGTTGATATATCATAATGATAAACTATTGCGGAATAAGGCCACAAGTCTAAGGTAGAATCAAACTTCACAGTGATGTTTAGTGGTGGAGAGGAAGTCTTAATTCCAATGGATGCAGGTTCTAGATTTTTTTTCAGCTAACATGATTCACAACATGCATATATATATATATATATATATTAATACATATACACGCACATGCATATCAATTACTAGGCATTTTTTAAAATTATTTCACTACAGGAGTGATATAATACTTACCTTTATTCATTTTTAAGATTTTTGGTAATTATAATAATTATTTTTTTTTACAGAAATAAATGTCCCCACATTTTATTCGAACCTGAACATTTTGAATTGTTTAAAAATCGTGAAAGTGATTCTCTGTGCAATATAAACATACAATACTTGCTCTTGCTTATGTTTGACTGTTAGAATCTAAAACTTCATTAAAGTTTTCCTTAATAAATTTAATTTTTTGACTGCATTGTGTATACAACTTACGTTTCAGTAGTTCATTATTTCTTGTTCTTCAGAATCTGAGAGCTGGAACTTCCAGCTTGGTTGTTTGTTAGCATTCATTTCCCCACATTGTTCTTTGAAACTAATATTTATCCATTGCTATCCTAGATTTCGTTTGTATATTTTCTATTACTCAAGATCTACATTTAAATATTGTCAACATGAACAAGATTACAGTTTATCCTTAATAATTACTACTCTTGTTCTATGGTTAATCTGTAAATCTTATCATTGCCTATTTTGATACAAATCTTAAGTTTTTGATCCTTAGTTTACGACTGTTATTTTTTCACTTTCTATAGATAGAAATTATTGACATCACTGCCGTAAAAACAATTTTAATGTGATCAGGTTATTGCCACATTGTCATTCAAAGGGCGGTAGGGGGCATACCCCCAGAAAATATTTGAAAATTTTAATGCTATGATATTGAATCTTGAGGCATTTTAACTACAGATACTGCATACATACAGAATGTTATGTATTGAATTAAAAGAAGCAAGTTTTAATACATAAGTTGTAGGTATACATGCTATCAAAAAGTGGTCAGGCTCTGGCCTGACTGGTGTTACCGCTTCCTAAGGCCCTGTACATTTCGCCAGCAATTAATTTAGCTGTTATAGCTATTTTTTCGAACGTACATTTTTTTCCACTTTATAACGGATGTTGTACTGAGGCAGTATTTTAGGTAAAGGTACGTATGTTACAAGTGTATTATTTAATTATTTATAAATTGTATTCTTGATGATATATATTTGTTTGTGAAGAAATTCCGATGAAATGAATAAGAAAATGAAAAACAAAAACAAAACAACAACAACATAATTTATAATCTACTCCACACGAAAAGTTTCTACTACCAAATTATATTCTACTTGTCAGTATAAGTTAATGTGAGATGGTCACTTTAAGGAGAATCCTTTTTAAAACAATTATGCTTTCTGAATAAATAAAGTTGTTTAAACATTTGTTAAACAACAAGTAAAAGCTTGGAATGGTATATTCTTTCATTGGGGTGTGTGTCTGTGAGCCAGGCTAGTTTCGGAGAATTCCACTCCTCGTCAGTGACCCTGGACACTACCACCAATGAAATATCAAACCAAACCAAACTTTTATAGTAGTGAGGTATCGAAAATCGAACTGGTGTATTTAAGAGTTTTACACTCACAAAAAAGAAACCTATCATACTATAGGTATTTGAAGAACTTGTAGCTTTCCGCCACAATTTAATTCTTCGTATTGTTAGCCAACACTGGACAGCTTGTACATAATTGAATAAATAAAGTTGTTTAAACATTTGTTTAACATTATGCTCGCTCTGATGGTCATTTTAAGACTATTAACTTATAGTTCACATAGGTTAATTCATGACGATTAGCTATTTTACATTTTGCAGTCATAAATTATAATGATGAATAAAAATTAATTGTTGCACTTGATTATGAAGAGGATTCAAATTCAGGATCGTTCCATTAAACGATACATGAAGTTACAATGTGATATTTTTCATAACTTCTGATCTCAAATTCAAAGTAATCAGACACTAACATGGAGCGGAAAGATTCAAAAATTAATTACAGATCACATTTTTGGTATTAACATCGATACGAAAATAAAATGTTTCGATTTGATCGCTGGATACTTTTGGGGCACGTGCTCCAACATCAAGACCGGTTCACCTGATAAAGATTTGTGTTCGAAATACGTTACCCATTGTCTGAAACTATTTACTCTGTCTGTTGAAGGCAAAGGCTCACGTATTACACATGTATCCGCTCTCTAATAAACCCTCTCTTTCAGCTTGAGAAACAAGATACTGAGTGGCAAAACATTGTCCATCAATTTAACCACCTTTAGACATTCGTTCACGTGTCTTAAAATATATGACGTCTTTAGATTGGTTGTTTGTGCGATATTATTACTACAATAAGACTGTTAATAATTTTTGTACTGATCTCTCTTAATCACCCTTTTTAGTTTCCCAGTGAGAAGAATATAATAGATTCAATTTCTTCAGAGAAATGGTAGAGAAACTAAGAAGTTAATATTCTGGACTTAACATAGAGCATTATATTGTAAGGTTCTTCGATATATATTTCAAATTTGCAGTAAAACTTAACAAGTCCTTCTTAATCTTAAGATTTTTATCTTGCATGTAAGTTTATTTTTCCCGCTTCCGTCTTCAAATTTGTTGCTTTTTGAATGTTAAATGATTTGTCATGTAATAATAACTTTAACTGTAACTTATATTTACTTGTGTGTATAAGACCTAACGTATTTAAGTGAGCAGCAGAGTATAAGGCCAAACACTCTAAAATATACAGATTATATAGGAAAAATTAAGTAAGGTTCCGGCTCTGAAATGCCGGATTAATATCTTAACACAGTTCACGTATCAAAGTATAAAAAATACACTCCAACTTCCTTACACAGATAAACTTTTAACGTATAAATGAAAGACATCTATACAAATTTTTGTTTAGTTTTTCAAGTATTTACTGAGCAGAAGTAAAGAGCAGCAAAAACAAAAAACAACAAAAACGATGAAGTTATAGACCATGACGTTAAAGAATCGCGATTTCTAGAAAAACTTTTGTATAAGAGAATTTTTGTCAGAAGTAAGAAATTCACGGGACTGTAAGTGTTAGAAATAATTAGGTATCTGGGTTTATTCACCAGCACAAATACGTTTGTGTTTCAAAGTCGCCTAAACGTCTGTTATTACTCAACCATTCAGTGGCCTGTAGACGCAGAGTGGTTAAGAAGAAAAATGATTATATCTTAGAACCGACTTCACTAGAGGACCATTGAGAAGCATAAATATTATTCAGGAAAATTTAGACATAGTACAAGGTATATCAGAAACTGCCTTTGGAGGTATCTTCGGAATATTCTATGGACGAGGAACTATTTGACATATCTTATTTTTCAGTTGACAACTTTTCGGTCTCTATTTTGAAGTTTTCGTCAGGTCTTAGAAGGTGTTTATTATGCTCTCAGTCATTGTCAATCAGCATCTTAAGTCTATCCCTAAATAATGTTACTGCACGCATCATCTGTTCAGGACATCGTTCATTGATTCTTACAATCTTATTTCTAAGGACGCTGTTTTTAGATCTTTCATGGGCTATTCATTAAAGATTCCCTTCGTGGAAAACTCACAGCCAAAAACCTCCTGGTCCACTCACTGTGGATTTTGACAGCTATTTTTGCTTCAATGAACGACTTCAATGAAAGTGACTATTGAAGGCCTTTTAAAGAAACAATCGATATGAGGGATTCCATCATCTTATTGGAAGGTAGGGTTCTCAGTGCCTCATTTCTCCAGACGTAGAATAACCTGGACTACCAAAAGTTTCTCATAACGGACTCTATATGCCAAACATTTTTGGACACGGTCGGTTTCTTCAACATTTTAAAATAAACAAGTACTAATGAAGACCCACCATAATACTGTAACATAGAGATCATGAGTGTGCTCCTGTGAGGAAGTTGCTATGGCAGCATTTCTTGAGTTGGCACATCTACTGTCAAAAGGGTGTTTTATATCCACCTTCCATCGATCATCGGCCTGGTCAAATCACAATGTTCAAAGTTAAGTCTGAAAGGTAGAGAGATCATTATTCTTAAACACACTTAAGTGTCTAAAGTGATAAATTTGAGATTTAGTTAGTTTTTTTTTATTTCTAACATTGTTCTTTATGACAAATCGAGCTCTCGCCCAATATTTTCTACACTTACCGCCCCAATAGGATGCTTTTCAGCTTCATCTCTGATATCCTGAGCACCATTCGGTACTGTTTCCACACAAACAAATAGCAGTCCGGAAGGAGGAGCATATTTTTAAGAATCGTTTTGCCTCTGACCGGATCAAATGCTTTGAAATATTAGGGTACTCGCAAGGAATTTGGTTTTGGATTTCTTTTTCTTTTAGGAATTGTCTTTTCACCAAAGTAAAACTGCTATTATTTTGATAGCCCACAATCGAATAACAGTCACACGATCCTACGCGCAGATACTCATGTTATTGAAATCCTCAATCTTATATTATGTAAAGAGAGAGAAATGATAAAAACAATGATAATTTACGAGGAAAACGATTTGAGAATACAGAATAATATGTTTTGAAAACACCCTCTACCGATTGTAATCATTCTTCAATGCAAGGATTGATTCTCAGGTAATTTTTAAAATTCAATTATTTTAAACACGGGTTTTCCCTTATAATTACGTGTATGTATCTATATATATGTATATATGTAATGAAATAATATCTTGCATACTATTAATTAAATTAATTGTTAATAGGTGATTGAAATCAGCACTATAAAACAATAATGAATTTAACATAAAATAGCAATAAGATTGTTTTTGAATTTCGCGCAAAGCGACACGAGGGCTATCTGCACTAGCCGTCCCTAATTAACAGTGTAAGACTAGAGGGAAGGCAGCTAGTCCTAACAACCCACCCCCTTTTCTTGGGCTACTATTTTACCAACGAATAGTGGGATTGACCGTC
>NW_013665619.1:934114-936463 GCF_000517525.1 Limulus polyphemus
CTCTTGGGCTACATTTTACCAACGAATAGTGGGATTGACCGTCACATTATAACGCCCCCACGGCTGAAAGGGTGAGCATGTTTGGTGGGACGAGGATTCGAACCCGCGACCCTCAGATTGCGAGTCGAGCGTCTTATCCACCTGCCATGCCGTGCCCAAGCATTAAGAATATTTCAGCAAAGAATCCATTGTCAATTCTAGTTTTCACCTTTAAGTCATAACGCATAATTTCTGTGGTAATACCTTCCAAATGCGTTGGGTATATCCCATCTATCAGACAAAATTCAAACGCTATCCAACAAGCATGGAAAATCAATTAAGAGTATGGAGTTGAATGCTTATACCCACAACATCTCAACTCCAACTACCTTTCACTGTCAGTAGTCAGTTTTGAGAAGGCAGTTACCTTTAAAAGTTCTTATAATTCCTAAAGTAGAGATGAAACCGCTCTAACATTTCTACTACATGCAACTACTAACCTCTGCACATTCCTTCAAAAATTGCTGTAAATAGAAAAACTTTAGAGCAACTTCGCCCTTTAGATAGTTAGGTTTACGTCCAGTAATTACGACTCTTATCAAGTGATTAGAAGCGACATTCTGATTGTATTTTATAGAGGTATGCTATATTATAACTATTGTAATAAACAGATCAATAGATAGGTCACGTGAAAACCACAGCCGATATCAAACCGCGGTGAAATTGCATATACCAGATAGTGTGATGCTACCGAAAAATGATTGGTTTGTGGAAACGTATGGAACAGATTTTTCCGAGACAAATTATTCACACACTGAGATCATTCAGGTCAGAGATTTATAATTTCCAAGAAAATAATATTCCTTATACTTAATAGCATTGAAAATCATATATGAAATATGGATCAACTTGAGGTACCAGTACCATCCAGAAAGAGATTTACGAACGTCGTACCCTAGTAAAGGTAAATAAATTGCGTCACCTTGTAACAAGTAAGAATTCACGAACAGAAAAGTCAGTGACAAAAGCTGTCAACGTGCCTTTGGCAACAATATGCAACATAGCCATGGATATCTGATTATATAATTTCTCTAATGCACATTGGTGTACAGAAGACATATTAATACTAGAAATAAACGACCTTATAACACAACACAACATTTCGGTGTTATAAGGTCTTTTATTTCTAGTATTAAGAAGGATATCTTGCTGAAAATGGTCATAACTCACGTGTACATAAGCTGCTTTCACGACATACTCGTTCAACCGTCACATACCTCAAGGAGTTATAGAATAAAACCTGTATTTATGCTATTCCATACAAATACATACCGGTTAAGTCGTCTATGTGTTTCTGTGCGATCCTACTGTAGAACAAAGCGTTAGAAAAACGTCGTCAACTTACACTAAAGAGGTTATGTGAAAAGCAAAAGGGAAGACGTGTGTAATTTGGATATAACAGTCTCATGGAGGAGCCTTTTGCAATGGAAACTACGCTACAGGGTTGTTATCAAGGTGCAGGCCGTCAAAAAGAGCACGATCGGAAGAAAAGACGCTGGCTGCAACGACGCGATCAGGCCCCAAAATCATTTAAATATAATATATTTAACATTATTTTCAATGTATCTCTGTCTTAAAAGAATCAAAATATTTACAATGTTAACAAAAATTTTTACAATGATTGGATCCTATGGGAACAATGCAAAAGCAGTGAAGAAGGTGACAGTTAAATAATAAAAAAAAAATGGAAATCTGGTGCTACAGATCGCTTTACAGTACTTTGTTGAGGGAGTTCTGACCATTTTGTTTAAACTTTTAGTAATAAAAACAAGTAAGCACAAGCATTGCTTTGTTTTTCTCTCAACTTTGAAAGGATTTTGTTCCTTAAAAAAATAGATTTTGCTATTTCTCCAATGTCCAGAGAATACGAATTTTAACGATAAGTAGGGTTTTCTATGAGTTTCAGAGAACTGTATGTTTACGAACAGCTTTGTTTTTTAATTCCCAGAGTGTAGAGTATCCTATCTCTTAAGGTTATCAGATTGTTTAACTCAGAAGATTGCGTGTGTTGAGGGCGACTTAACTATTAAACAGCCCCCCTCAGTGGCACAGAGGTATGTCTGCGGACTTACAACGTTAGAAACCGGGTTTCGATACTCGTGGTGGGTAGAGCACATATAGCATATTGTGTAGCTTTGTGCTAAACTACAAAAAACTTTTAATCAAATCTCGAAGAAGATTTTGATTTAACAATCACTAAATTCCTATACTAGTCAACTTTTATAAAATGCTGTTTTTAAAGATAAGTACGTCACATTTGATTGTGTCTGAAATTCGAGAGGAATTGAATACTGAACGCATTAATAAAAG
>NW_013665619.1:937188-944850 GCF_000517525.1 Limulus polyphemus
TTCGTTGGTAAAAGAGTAACCCAAGAGTTGGCGGTGGGTGGTGATGACTAGGTGCCTTCTCTCTAGTTTTGCACTGCTAAATTAGGGACGGATAGCGCAGATAGCCATCTTGTAGTTTGCGCGAAATTCATAACAAACAAACCAAACCAAAATTTGTGGGAAATACAAGCAAAAGTCTGAACATATGTGAAATTGTTTAATTAATATAATTGTTTAACAAGAAGAGCGGGAATAACAACAATTGAAGTTGGCGAATTATATCAATCAAGCTTTTTACATGAGTAAAATCCCTCTGAGTTTACGTCTACATTTTCAGCCATGCTGCGTTATGCTCGGTACTACTGTTAAATTTGTCCTTCAGTTTTATTTTAATTTGTTGAAATAAAAACAAAACTAAATCTATAGAGAATAATCGTTCTTCTTGAATATAATGGGAATATACAACTCTTGAAATTTGTAAAATACTTGGTTCTTGTTCTTATTTTATTTTACTCGTTTTCATCATTGTTTGATATTATACAGAAAAAAAGTAATTTGAAAACACATTTTACTCGTTTTTGTTTTGTCCCTTAACGTTTCGCATAATTGTAACGTAGTTTAATATTACAGAAACCATGATATACAAAACATTTCATGTAGTACTACGCTGTTGTTACCCATATTTTACATACGCAGTTAATTTCCCTAGATGACAGCTTATATACAATGTATTCAAAAATTAGTCTGGTGTTTTATCCTAATGTGTTATTTCCTTTTTCGCTGTACCAACTAGTTTTAATCCTTGGTGTGAAAATTCAGGAGATGTACATATATTTTTGTGTTGCTTTGAAAATATACTGCATACGTCTCTCCTTGTCTACTTGATTAAATGGCCATGCTAAATCGCAATGCACGTATTTTTCTCAGTCAAAACGTAGAATAACTTTTATAGCATTCTGCCTTCCCAGCGGACGGACGCTGGACAACGCTAATTAACGCAGGAGGAGATGCATGATTCGAACACAACCATCTTGGCGAGAAAGTGCTCCACTACCATATTTGCAAATCTTTTAGACAAACTATCAGCGTTGCTATGGCAACCACATATTGAGTTGACGGACGACGGTAAAGGTCGTCTCGTATGCTGGCTAGTTCAAATTCTTTCTATGCATTTTTACAAGTTGTTCTGCAATCAAACTGGGAATGTAAACCTAACAAGCCAATGTGCTTTCGGGTTCGTGAGCATTTTACTAACGTTAGTAGTTTCGACATCACACACACTTGTGAGATAATTTTTATTTTTAACTTTGACATAATCGGGAGAAAATCAATATACTTTTACATCTTTACTGGTGTAAATCATAATTTTTATGCTTTAAAAGAAAAAATAAATATATACATAATTCTAATACGAGTCACAACAATACCTTCATCATATCTACAGATATCTAATTTGAGGCATTAATTTAAAATTAAGATACCATTGAGATACCTTTTAATTACTACTGATTTACGTTTTTTTATCTATATTCCTTTTATTACACTACAATGAGATAAGATAGTTATTTGCGTCTAATTTTACTCATCTAATAAATACAACTCACAAATAACATTATTGAACAACTTTAACATCTAATGTGCATATGGAAACACCATATTAAGATAATCAAAAATAGATATCAAAAGTTGTTAAACGGATAAATCTTTTTTAAAAAAGTAAAGTACGTGTAAACCTGAAGAAATTAAGCAAATATAATGAAACTGACTTAACTTGAAAATATTTTGAGCCTTTCACAGCTATTTATAATCCAATTCTTATTATACTGTTGTTTTTTATACTCTGCAGACATTCAGTTTTCATTACGTTTCCTATAAAATTCTATCAGGCATAATAAAGTGATTCTAGCTATTATATGAACATAAAAAGCACTTTTGTGAATAATACATTTTGAAATACTTTAAAATATATTATACCATTACAAATGTATTATTTAAGCTGTATTTTAAACCTTTATGACACCAAATTTAGTAAGACTCAAATATGTCATAGATATATTATGCTGGCTTAAAGTATATTGTACCATTATAAGTATAGTGCTCGAGCTTTAACCTGTAACGCTTAGACACTACTTCAAGTTTAGTAAATGTTAACTGTGTCTCAGATACATTATTAGACATATTAACTAGTAGAGTTAAGCTCGGTCTTTTTTGTTGTTATACCAAGTTGTAACATAAATATTTTCACACTAGTTCAACCTTAAATGTACTTTTTATGTTTTAATACCGGTTTAAGGTAAACAAGAATGGACCGAAACTTTAATATTCCTTAAACCTACCATAATATAAAATGTTTTCACATTAGTTTACGTCTGCTAAAGCTAAACGATAACTGAAGTATAATCATATCAATTTAATTAAGGACGAACTGCAATTTAAATATTTTCACATCAGTTCTCTTCTAGTGACCATGCTGTACGTTAACTTAATCCTAGTAACACTAAGTTGTACTTTAAATGTAACCCTACTTATAATTAAATAAAGAATATAAAGTGATCCGCTAGCACCAATCATAATTCTAGTACAACAATCGTAAGCTGAAAATCCTTTCCATTGTAGCATATGATAAGTGCAATATCTGTTGATAATAGATTGTCATTATGAGCATGATATTCGAGTGGACTTAACTAAGTTTTTGATGTTTTAATGAGCTCTAATTCAACAAAATTATTTTTCTAAGATTATATATTGCATGATATGTTATATGCATGTCTAGAAAAACTTAAGTTTTACCAATTTAAGGGAAGTTGTAGGCGTTGTTATTGTTTTAGAATCGTCACACAAAGATACATATAGTCTTCTCTTATTTTGAACTGAAAGACTAGAGGTAAGGCAGTCAACAGCTCGCACAGACTCTCTTGGGCTACTCTTGTATAATCCAATAGTGTGATTTGACTGCCACTCTTTTAATCCACCCATGGCCCCAAAATGCAAATCGCGTTTTTGCAACAACGGGCCACGAGCCATGAATCTTTACATTAACAGTCCGGGCATGCCAACCATTAGGCCATGCAGAGCCCAACTTGTAAGTCACCATATATTGACAATATCTTTAAAAAATTGGGACTAGTCGATTTTTCTCTTCAATAGCTGGTTTACATTGTTCGTTTTAGTAAATTATCTCATATCGTAACTTATTTTTATGTAATGTCCCCTGGTGGATCAGCATTAAGTATACGAACTCACAATTTGAAGATTCGATTCCTGACGTTGAAAGAGTGCTGATAGTTTATTGTGTAGCTTTGCGCGAAGGAAACAACAACGTTTACGTAAGCAGGTCTTATGACATTTATCTCAACTTATCGCAATACTTATTCTTATTTATCATTTCAGATTGTTCTTAGTTATTTCATGTGAAACATAAGTATATCAGACTTGGATAATATGCTCAGGAAAATGTTTATAGAAATTACAAATGTGTACATCAACAGGTACTACACCGTGTATGATATGAAATATTTACATTAATCTTCCGACTAAAATGTAATTATGTCCTTTCACTCCTTGTGTTTCTAATAACAGGTAGCAATAAGCCAAAGTTTAAAGACCTGGCTTAATAAGTAACCTTTAGAAACAGCGACTTGGAAAAATTAAAACAGTCACACTAGAAAGAACAATAAGTTTTTAATCACAGAATAAAACATTATTCTTAGAGCGAATATTAATAAAAAATTAACACATTGTAATTATGCAGATCAGTTGTTTAGTCTTGACCAGCTATTAATTTAATTGTTTCTAAAAGGTAATAAATGCAGAAATAAAGACGTCATTACGGTTAGCAGCCCATACGTAAATCTCATTATTCATTAGTAACTAATATTTTTATAACTAGTTTCTAATTATTAATTAATCTGCTATCGTCTTCAGGAATGTCCTGAGAAAGACTATTTCTATGCTGGTAATGTCTAGTGTTCAATTCTCGGTTTGATGATGGAAGTCTGGTGCGTTATCTTCTCAACTAAGAGCTCTCCGTTTAGAACTTTCATCAATTAATTATTTGAATGTTTTCAAGATGAGTATCCATATTTTGATGACTTCTATGCTAGGTTGACTGGATGTGTTATCGATGAAGTAGGAGAATGTAGAAAGTTTCTTTTATCTTTCTGTTTTTTTCATGTCGGGTTCATATCTTGTTATTTTAGTATTATTTTAATTTATCTCGTGGTCTTTTCTGGCAAAACTGTTATTACAGATAGCTCGCTATTACTGAATCTTGTATGTTGCTTATATTTTTGAATTTAAAGGGGATGTTATAAATGGCGATTTTACCCCTCCAGTAAATAAGACTTTAGGTGGTTTGGTATGTACTAACCTTGATAGTATTGTTTTGTAAATTCTGAATACTGTTCTGACTTTATGTTGCCTACATGTCTTCTGTATAAGATCAGAAGTTCTATAATATATGCATACTACTCGTATAATTAAAATCATAAAACAACATATTATTTAGATTTATACTATTGGTGTGATTTCCCAGAAAGAAAATTTTGCATCTGTCTCTTGTCTCCTGATGTTCATTGTAATTGTAAGACTACTGTTTTATGTTCAAGATCTGAAAGCAAGAGTTCCAAATCAATTCTAGGTGATTAAGATCTATGTTTTAAGGGTGTTATTCCCATTCATGTCAAGCTGATATGATATGATGTTTTGATTTTGTTTTCTCTTTCTTCTTTTTTCCTGTCCTTAGTCTAAGAGGACTTTCAATGCTGAAGTATAACTCATCACTGTCCTCGTTGTTAGGCCCTAGTGACTTATTGAGTAAACCATTACAATAAATTCATAAGAGCAAAATTATCGAGAATTGAGTACAAAATGATTTACAAATTCAAGTGGAACCAATTCAATATAAACTGAGTAACTGTGTTTTCCAGTAATTAGTGATAATGTTATATTTGGGCAATTAGATACCCTTCACATTTATTTTCCTTGACTTTCCATTGCTTGATGCTCTCACTCTGTGTGGATTTCTTCACCTGTTCCGAGTGATGAAATATTTGGTGATCGTTTTAGAGCTATTGTCCTTATTGGACTAAATCCTTGCCCACTTTATAAGGTAATTAATACTGAGCAATACAACATTTAGACATTAATTTGGTCTAGCTCAAAGTCATTCACTGCAAGTTCCAGCAGCTTTTTCCTGGCGTGAACAATAATTTCTGCTGATGACAGACAATACAGATTTTTACCACTTCTTTACATTAATACAACCTTATTGCTAGTAAATTCTCGCTTCCAGGTTGAATGAAAATTTAAACATTTGTAACTGACCTCCTGTATTTGTGTCATGAATTGTCTGCAATATATTTTTGAGCATGAACTTAGGATATTCTTGGCTATATCCAAGGGAACATGTCAACGGTTGAGCATGAACTAAGGATATTCTTGACGGAGAACAGCAGCCAATCAAGTGTGCTTTTTCCAGTTTTCATTTTATTTGACGCTTTATAAATGACCAGCGTTTCTTCTAGCTTTGAGATGTTGCATGAGCTGCTTGGAGAGAACAAGCCCAAATCATTTATACAAAAGATTTGTTGACATTTTCATTTCTTTCAACCAAGCTGACACTATGTGATATGAACATACACCCGAAGTTTGGTGAGCTCACAATTTATTATATCTTGTAATCTTTGAGGAATATGAGCAGCAGAAAACATTAAGTTTAAAAATATTTGCAAAAAGATGACCAATGTCAGTATGTCCTTTACGATACGGTAAATGTAGCCAGAAGTACTGACTGATCTTTTAGTATACATAACCAACCTTTTTGTACGATATTATGCTAGTATCACTGAACTCAATGTCAGGTATAATCAGACCGCCTGATTTCATATATTAAAAAACTAGAATTGTGATGAGCGTGTTTCAAGGGAATGGCACACCCCATTCACAGTAGGTGTCTCCTTAGAATTGTACGTTTAGCATAGTTAACTGCGACAGGCACGCGGTCAATGTCGAGCATTGAGCTTAATGTATCTACAATATAATGTAAATCCAAGAAAGTTATGGATTTTTTATGCTCTGTAGGCGGTCCCAGTTTTTCAACTGCTTCAATTTTGATTTTGCCTGTGGAGACTCCATATATATTCACACTCTGCCAAAGTATGCTTGTTTGGTCGTTTTATAGTTAAGCACAAAGCTACACAAAGGGCTAGCTGTGATCTGCCAACACAGGTATCGAAACCCGATTTCTAGCGATATAAGTCCGCAGACCTACTGCTATGCCACTGAGGGACCTCTGCCAAAGAAGTCCAATAAGTGATGTACGATCCAGAATACTGTTAGTGTCTTGTTCACATTATAAGTTTGGAAAAATGCTTTGATGATTTCTGTATTATAAAACCAAGTTTGAACATTATCACAATAGCAAGTGAAGAATGCCTCTCGTCAGTAAAACTTCTATACATGAAGCTATGACCTTCTGTAATTGCAGTATTGTGGATTCGGCTATTGTATGGAATAAAAACATCTTGTTTAAAGCATACAACATCTTATTTGTTTTTAACTGTAAAACAACGTAATAAATTTATTACATAAATCGGCTCTTACGCTGAAACCGATTGACTAGTTCCATTTCAGTTCATGATTGAAGGAAACTTTTGGTTTTAACGCCCAAACTATTAGATAAGCTTGCTCTAAGCAGGAAACGAATAAAATAGTTATGCGTAAAATCAAGCATTATATTTTCATATATAAATATCAATATATGCTTTGAATTTTTTCGTAATTTAACTCTGCATTTTAGAATAATAATTTTATCACAATCACTTTGGAAAACAATAATTTATTTCTGCCATCATATTTTGTCTTTTTTTTCTATCAATCCAGGCCTTGTTTCTGGTTCTAAGTAGAAAAAAAAACCTATAAGTGAATATCACAAATGTATACATGAGATTATGAGGACCAGAAAGTCCAGAATTTGTGTTGACATATGCCTCTGAATATGCTTCGCACTTTCAGTTGTGGGATTATATAACTGTAACAGTAAATCGCGCAAGTTGGTAAAGAGACGGGCATGGTTAGCGTACTAGGATTGTGAATTAAAGTTTCACGGTTCGTGTCCCCTTGTCGCGGAAATGCACTCCGCACTCTGAAGCCGCGGGTCCAGAATAAGAGCTACAGTAAACTGCTTTTATTTGGTTAGCCCAATATTCGACGATGAGTTATCTGACTGGCTATCTTCCATCTAGTCTACCAATTCAAAATTATGGACAGCTGTACGCAGACATTCTTTGCAGAGAATTGTAAAAAAAGCAATAAGGTATTCAGTTAAGAGTAACCGTACATTAAACTGGTTGACCTCTTTTTTTTATCAATAGCTGAAGATAAAGTACCACTCAGGTTCAAAATACATGGGATTAATAAATATGTTTAGCTACTGGGAACAATCGAGATACAACATAAGAAATGGGTTATTCAATTGTTTTGACATAATAATTAAAGTGTTGCATCGAGATACAACATAAGAAATGGGTTATTCAATTGTATTGACTTAATAATTAAAGTGTTGCATCGAGAGACAATATAAAAATGTGTTATTCAATTGTTTTGACATAATAATTAAAGTGTTGCATCGAGAGACAATATAAAAATGTGTTATTCAATTGTTTTGACATAATAATTAAAGTG
>NW_013665619.1:945838-969052 GCF_000517525.1 Limulus polyphemus
TAAGAAATGTGTTATTCAATTGTTTTGATATAATAATTAAAGTGTTGTATCGAGAGACAACATAAGAAATGTGTTATTCAATTGTTTTGATATAATAATTAAAGTGTTGTATCGAGAGACAACATAAAAATGTGTTATTCAATTGTTTTGACATAATAATTAAAGTGTTGCAGCGAATGTTTTCTTATTCGCCTTGTTTTTTAATTTTTCGTGGGTTTTAATTAACTTTTTTCCTAGGCTTGTTTTGTTTAATCGCAAAGCTACACTATATGCTATCTGCGATGTGTTCATCGTGGGTATAGAACCTCTATTTTTTATGTTATAAGCCCTCGAACTTTCAGCTGAGCCACCTGGGGATTTTCTGTGTTTTGAAGCTGATGTTAATATTGCGTATACGGTAAATGAAGATTGTTAACACTGTAGAAATCTGACAAGTTTTATAACACAATTCCTGTAAGCTTTTAATTTGGTGCATAATAACGTTTCAAGCAATCCCTTGAATATATACAAAACAAAATCTTGATCATTTGCAGGAAGTACGCTTACTAGTTAACCAAAATATATTTTGAATTTTAATACTGAATAAACCGAGTGGGCTTGAATGCTTTTTTTATCATGAAAGAGACACTAATTTTACGTGCAATATTAATTAATTCAAAATCGGCTCATAGAACAATAGTTTATTCATTAACAACTAGCTTCATTGTTGGCTTTAAGGTTTCTTGTCAGTTTTCGGTTAAGGTAACAAGAATAGTTAGAAATTCAATATACAGACATTGAAAAACGGGCTCTAGCGTTTAAAAAATAAAAATAAAATTTTCTTTGAAATTGGATATAAAAGTACAGCATGATTTAATGTTTGCTGCAGCGATTAGCCATTTTAATAGTAGCTTTATATAGTCTTATTGCTTGCTTAATAAAGAATTTTAGTTTAAAACAAATGAAGTACTACTTCTATTTTTGTATAAAAATACTTGCAAAGGTTTTATTGGCTTCTTGAAATCTGTTTGAATCATTTTGTAAAATTTACTTTATCTATAAACATTGCTTTACTACTGTTTCTCCCTAAAAGTTTTTTGTTACTTTAAGTGATAATTATCAGAGGGAAAAGGACAACAATAACGAACAGTAATTACAATACAGCAGCTTGAATAAACATTGTTACATGAACTGTTTGGTTTTGTATTATGTTGACGAGACATCAAGGATGTAGAATAAAACTATGATATATTATAATGCAGCAGGCTGGTAAATGAGTGCTGTATTAAGTGTTTGGTGTGATGTTACACGTACGTTTGATCAAGTTCATTTGCTTGAAAAATAAACTAAAATATGGTCAGTGAATGATCATATCTATAAATCCAGTTCACATCTTTCTGTATTTTTAAGAGTAAGGTCATATCAATGTGACCTAGTGAGAAAAAAAACAACTAAAGAAACTTCTATTTCGGATACATTAAAGGCTAAACCGCAGTATTATGACAAGTTATTAAGTATGACTTCTATTGGTGACAGTTTTGTTCTCTATGTGTACATATAAATTAAAGAAAACTGTTAAAAGATAAATACATGTGTTGTGTGGTAGAACCAAATATATTCATATAAACTACACGAAGACTTCATTTCGAACTTCTAATTAAAATATCATTTGGGACTCTTGATCTTTCCAAATAGGTAATCATAGACAGCAGACTTTATAATTTCCCAATATTAACTTTTATTGATAGTGTTACTTTTGTGGAAGTTATTGTATAATAATAAAAGGTACTATGTCTAGGGTTTATTTATCTTGTCAATGATGTAAAACTAAGAAATTTCACTCAATAATTTTGAGTTAATGTATTACCTTTAATGTTCCGTCCTTTTGTAGTTTTAATGTCCTATGTAAATTATATACCCTGTAATACGTTATTAATATTCAAGCCTTTCGTAACTGAAACACTTATATTAAGGACGAAGCATCAAAGTATAATAGAAAAGAACGTTTCTTTTTAATGAATGTAAATGTATGGGCTATTTTAAATGAATCTGCAGTCTTATTACTTTATTTAAATACAAACTTTCCTGACAAATATCTGAACTGAGCCCAATGATTTAAAGATAAGCATGTTGTATACTGTACTTCCGTATTGGCATACGAAGAGTAAAATTTACTTAGCTTATGCAAGCACATAATTTGAATTTAATATGTTTCGTTCTGTTATTAAAAATGTATTATATTTTTAATAATAAACTGATGTTGCAAGAAATTTTTTAGACAACTAAATCGTCGAAAGTCGTAGTTAACTTTTGAATATCTAAAAGCGTTCATCTTAATGGTATCAAAAATAAGTGTGCCAATACTGATGGGAATCTACGAATAACAAAGATAAAAATATCACAATCACTTATAAAGACGAAATGAAATCTTTAAATACTAATAATATGTCTAAAATAATATAATCTCGACATATATGTATTTTGCTAAGTTCTCCATATATCTAACTTTTATACGTTTTTACTAAAAAGCTTGAACTTTACATTGCGTTCGTTACAGAAACTGTATGATCTTATACATTCACTATGTTACATTACGTTCGTTACAGTAACTGTATGAATTATACATTCACTATGTTACATTACGTTCGTTACAGTAACTGTATGATATTGTACGTTCACTATATTACATTACGTTCGTCACAGTAACTGTATGATGTTATACGTTTATTATGTTACATTACGCTCGTTACAGTAACTGTATGATGTTATACGTTTATTATGTTACATTATGTTCGTTACAGTAACTGTATGAATTATACATTCACTATGTTACATTACGTTCGTTACAGTAACTGTATGATATTGTACGTTCACTATATTACATTACGTTCGTCACAGTAATGTATGATGTTATACGTTTATTATGTTACATTACGTTCGTTACAGAAACTGTGTGATGTTACATATTCACTATATTACACTACGTTTAACAAATAAGTTACTTTCTATGCGAGTCTCTACAAAAGTATGTAGTAGATATGTCATTTGAAATTAGTTAAAAACCGTGAAAAGAAGATAAGTAAGAGAGATCAAAAGTAAAGCAAAGAACGACGAATCGTGATAGACAGCAGAAAGGTGGTATTGGTTTCTTTTACCAAAAGTCATAGTGAGTTTCAACTTTCTACGTTACCCACCAGGGATTTAATCAGGTAGCTGGTCCTTCGACATACCAGAGAACTCTCCAATCGATGACCGTTGGAGCGAGCATGTGAGCGGTGGAAAATTAAACTTCCAGACTGATGACGAGAAGACTAAGAAGGAATCCATCTGTATGCCTTGCCTTGCGGTCTTTTCTGTGAATGCAAAATCACTTTGATAATCCTAGGGCTGACTGCTTAACTTTTCGGTGGGAAATTCAATGCCACCCCTATATCTCAGCCTTTTCTAGTTTACCTTCTTTTCGTTTTTGGTTCTTTTACTTCTGTCTGTATAGGGGATGAGATGAATATTTATGCATTTAGAATGGGAGAGGAACTTTTTTCAATTTATTTTTGGATCCACTCTTTCCACATATACATGTGCAGAAAGAAGCGTGAATTGATTTTAATTTATCTCCTATCTGTATGGGAACTGGAATTCTTGAAGTAGTTTCCAAAATCCTTGCTCTTAAACATTTGCATTTCAGCAGTTCTGTTCGTTTGTCGTCAATATTTTTTCCACTCGTAGCCCCCAGCAATATGCCGTTAGAAGATTATATTAAATCATGAAATTAACACCTCGGCTGCACAAAAATAGCAGTTGGTAGTAAATGTTAAATAAAATATATCGATGTAAAATGAAAACATATCATAAAGGTGTTTGATTTACCGATTTGTGAACGTATTTGAAAGCAAAATATAAAATCTTCTTAGCCATATAAATATGGTACTACGAGCGACCTTTCAGGTGAATTGTTCAAAAGGATTTTATCACAGTCTAAGTTTTCTTTACAGTTTGACATGGAATCTATCATTTCAATTTTTTGCTAGTCTTACTAAAATATTTGTAATTGACTTTAGATGATAATGCCGTAGGTTATTTCAAGCCCTTATATAAAAACTATTCTGGAGTGCAACATATTAAGATAAAATATAAGCAGAAATCTATGAAAATCCCATTTTCTATTTAATCAAAATTGAAATTGATCTTCTTCAGAAGTTTCCATTTATATTTTAACAAATTAGCAATACTAGTTTACATTTTCAGAATCTCTTTCTGTATTCTGATTATAATTTTCATTTTTCATCTAGCTAAAGATGAACTATGTTTCTACTTTGACAACAAAATCAACACAAAATTGTTGTGGAAATTTACTCATTTTACTCTTTACGTTAACCTAATTGTTGTTGAGATTTGTCCCTCAAAGGTGACAATAGATTTCGATTACTTTAAATATCCCGTAGAAATAGTTGATTGATACTTCATACAGAGGGACATTCCATTAAAGAAGTATGACATTTTTATGTCATCGTCATATTTAGCATCACAGAGGTTGTGTAACTGTCTTAAATCATAATTTTATGGGTTCAAAAAAGCTTCGAAACAACAAAAGTTAGATAAATACAAACATGCGGATTTTAACTAACCATTTTCTTTAAGCTATGACCATACAAACTATATAAAACACTGTATTTAGACTTATAGGTCGAATTTCTAAAAACGTCTTTTACTTAAATGCTTGTTTTTGGTTTAAAATGGATGCTAATACCTTTTATTTGCAATTTGAGTTAGAAAACAGTTTTTAGTGTACAAAACCGAAATAGGTGATAAACTTTGTGACAAAACGCTACTTAGGAAAACACAGCATTTAAAAGCTTACTGTATTTTTACTGTTATTATATTTTGATCTGTTATTTATCATTATTTTTGTTTAAATTACGTTGCTCCATTAACAAAGTACATGATCGTAATTAGATCTTGAACTCTTTGGTATAATCCGAATGATCACGAATTTGATTTACTTACAAATTTTCCCCCTTGTTGTTGTTTTTTTTTCTCCTCATGATCACGTGACATTGCGTGAAGTGTTAATTTAATGTACGTTTGTCGAGATATATATTTTATTTATAAAATAAAACATATTCCTTGAGTTTATAACTAAATCTAACTTTACCCTGATGCATGATGTTTGCTCATTCATTTAATGAAACAAATGTTCAATGTGAATTTTAGTTTCATAAACTCAAACCCACTCACACGTACAGATATGTACTATATATATAGATATATATTTGCTTTCACTTTCAATTTATAATTTGCTGTTATCCACAAGAATATTCACATCAGAATTACTTATTGATGTCACTGCCTGGAACACAAGTAACCGCAATTACCTCGAATATATTGTATTCTGGGGCAAAATCTAGATTCCACATCAAATTATTCTTTGTTATTAATTAACTTTTTTATATCTTAATGTTTGTTATGTACATTACGCTCAGTGCTGTTTTGCAGTAAAACTTTTTCTGAGCTTTAATAACAACATTTCTATATACACAGAAACAAGATTGACATGTTAGAGTTTAAACTTTTTATTTTACTTGTGTTTTTTATTACATCCTTTAAACCACAGTATCTGGTCAGTGATCAGTTTAATACATCTGAAGTACGTTATATGATACTGACTTTAGGGCCTTAGCACGTCATTATAGTTTATGTCTCGACGTCTTGTCATGCTCTCTCTGACAACCGTGCATCTTGACAATGGCCCTGAAGCATTCACGCTTATGTAAGGATGGCTTGGATTGTTCACTGAAATGGTATTTTAAATATCATCTCAAAAGGTGATCAGAGCTTTACAATACTATACAGTGTTTCCTTTTATAACAATATCTATGTAATGACTGAGTCACAGGTTCTGGGAATGTCTGTAACTATCATAGCAAAAAGTTTTAATTTCTTCTACTTCGTTTTTATTACATGATAACTCAAAACCCCCAAAAATGGTGTCAACCAATTTCACTGAGGCGACATAGTTTCAAACGGAGTATCTGATTTTATAGGTATTATATCAATTAGTAATACTTTTAAAAAATCATAATTCTAGTGTAAACGATGTTGTCATTAACCCTTGAAGTTAGTTTTCTTACAGAAATTTGGCGTTCCTTTAAAATGCTTAAGTACAGGTTGAAACAGGAATTACCAGCCAATAATAGATAACAATAAGTATTACAGTTGGAACCTCATTGTATTTAGAACTTGGTTATAAATATAACCTTCCGATGTCTATTGAAACACTGCATTAAAAAAATAGCAAACAAATAAAGAAAAACTTTTCCAAAAAGGAAATAAATGTTGGAATAGCTAATATCAATACTTCCAAAACAATGCAAACAATATAGTAGGGATGGCATTTGCATCATCCCTGCATAATAGCACAGGCAACAATTAACATATTGCAATATATATAACTATTCAATCATAATTGAGTTTAATTTATCCTATTTTTGTCTGTTAACATTCTTTACACTGTGTGCTTGTACTATTATGTAGGAATGATGCAAATGCCATCCTTACTACCTTGTTTGCATTGTTTTTGAAGAATTGATATTAGCCATCCCTACATTTATTTCCTTTTTTGAAAAGTTGTTTCTTTACTTGTTTCCATTTCAAATAGCGCCTTGTAAGGCTGTCATCTTTAAAGCATAATACTCCTCTCTACTGGGTTTTCAATAAGCCATCTTAAGTACGAAAACTACAGGTTCCAAGCGCCAGTTTCAAGTGTCTTATTGGAGAGAAATCCATAAACTTGACACACCTGGGCTTTGACCGATATGCCTTCGTATGTAATTGCATGATACTCATTTCATTCTCCACCTGCTTATGGTAAACGAAGGTTGAACAAAAATGTCGAGGAAGCAACTTGTGTACACGTGACTTATATGCTTTTCCAAAAGGAGGACTTGTTATTTGTGACAGGGAAAAGACTACTGTACTGACTTTCATGATCGTTGACTCCCACCTATTAAAAGATGTCGTACTTTGCTTACCATCGCTGCGGTATCATTCGCTACTGTTCTTTATCTGGATGGTACTGGTCCCTCAAGTTGATCCATATTCCTGTGTTTTCCAATGCCATGAAGTACAAGTGACATCCTCGTCTTCAAAGTTCGGCTAATTTTGATAATCTTAGTGCACGAATATTTTGCGTCGGAAAAAGCTGCTACACACTCTTCCCAAAGCGATTACGTTTCGGTAGAATAACACTATCTACTCACCAAACGATTTGAAAATGCAGTTCAGGTACACGTTGTTTGACCGTGACTTTGGCTGTAGTTTTCACGTAGCTTATTGACTTACATTTTCAAAATCATTTTAATATAACTTTTTTTTTCTTGTTTGAAATAAATTAGTTAATATACTTTTTTGTGTTGGATAAATTCCTATGAAGAAATTGTTTATCTTGTACGAACTATAATGTTATGTGAATCCACAAAATTGCTCTTGTTGAGCTAAGGTTATTTGTATCTATATGCAAGTAATTATTATAGATGATTAATATAGGAATAAGTGAACTAAAACCGTGAATTCAGACCAAAATAAAAATGTGTTGTTTCAATATATAATAGTTTTAGGAAAACAAAGCAGAAAAATTATACTGTGTTTCTTATGTAGGGACTTTTGAATACTCTGGCCCGGCATGGCCAGGTGGTTATGGCACTCGACTCGCAATCTGCGGGTCTCGGATTTGAATCCCCGTCCCACCAAACATGTTCGCCCTTTAAGCTGTGAGGGCGTTATAATGTAACGATCAATTACACTATTCGTTGGTAAAAGAGTAGCCCAAGAATTGGCAGTGAGTGGTGATGACTAGCTGCCCTTTGTCTCACACTGCTAAATTAGGGACGGCTAGAGCAGATAATCCTCGTGTAGCTTTGCGCGAAATTCATTACAAACAAACCAAACCAATCGAATACTCTATCATCCATAGGACAGCATGTATGAAACCTGGTATGCTAGAACTGAAGTCGTACAGGACATCACAGAGTCGAATAAATGTACCCATATGTTTATGTTTTTTGATAAAATAGTTTTTCAGTTTTTCAAACCAATTTCTATAACCGGAAATAAACAAGCATTCTTTTAGTAAGTATCTTAGTAAAGTTTAAAAAAACCATTAAAAAAACTCTGATTAGAAAGTGTCCCGTCAAATCATTACTATTTGAAAAACGCTGAATAGGCCTTCTTTGAACTATATAAGCGTAACTGGTCATTATTTTCCAAACTACTAATGAGTACGAGGAATGAATAAAAATAAATATAATCAGTGAAATATTTCAAACTGGTGGATGGATAATGCTTTTGCCTAAATGAAAAACCAATTCATAAAAATTAGTTTTTCTATGTGAACGAATCACCCATTATGAAGTTATTAAGAATACTTTTGACAGATCGTGGTAAACACTCCGCTTATGCAAAAGCAATTCCGTTAAGCTATTTAGTTATTAGTTTTTGTTCAGTGTAATATGGACTGTATCTGTGTAAGAAAATGTATTCTTTTAATGATAGTGAATTTGACAAATGGACGTTGAGTGTGTCTATAAGTGCATTTTGGCTTCTCTTTCTGTATTAAACTTGCTCTGTGTACATTAAAACTGGTGCAGTTATCGAATACAATATACTGATTAATTACCTAAAAATGACATTTCTCTATAGGGAATGGTAGCTTTTTTATCTTTCAACTGTTAGGTGACTGTTTTTGTTGTTAGTGAGCGGGGGGGGGAGAACCTCTCAGGAATAACGAGGGTGGATGTTTAACGAGTAATGAATGACTCCATATGAATAAGTTATTATGCAATCAAGTTCGGACGTACACCTTTTTATGGATCTTAGGTTTTGATGGGGATTCGATTTTTCAGGTACAAGCATATCAAGTATAATAACAATCAAATGTTATGTACTCCAGTCACACCCCTCAGTGATCACACAGACGAACTACAATTGATCAGTCAGAAGCTATTTGGTTTGCTGTTTCCATCTACTTCTCTGTGGCTTATGTAACATTTCACTGTCCAACACGCTATGGAGTACTCTGTAAAACACGAATATTTGATTTTCAAAGTGGAATACTGTTTTAAATTAAAAACAAAGTAATAGTTCAGTACAGCATCTTGTAATACTAATTGTGTTTCTTATCGAAATCCTTTACTTACTTTTCGTTGACAGTGATACAAGCGATGTGAGGCACATACTTTCAATTTTATTTTTCACTTTAGATATTGCTAGCTTAGCTGTAGGACTATCGAATAAATTGTATTGCAGTGAAACGTATATAAAACATTGAATCTGTGTAAAACAGGAATTTTCATATCTGTTTAAAAATATATTTACTTATTTATAGATATTCGCAAAGTTGATAAAATCTGTCAAAACAGTTATGACGAATGTTTATTCTATTTCAAAGTGTGGAAAAGAATCATTCCTGTGCATTAAACTTTATGACTTTCTTTTTTTTTACAGAAAATTACCAGATTATCCAAGACACCTGTTTTCCAGTAGTGTTTGTGATTGTTTTCAATAATTCACATGCATTCGAGAATAATATATTCCAAGTTGCTATTTCGAAAATCTTGATAAAAAAATAAAAATATATTGAACTTTATATAAATTTGATGTACATTTATGTCCTTCAAAATCTTTTTATTTGCATTATTATTACTATGGGATTTAGGACGTTGCTACGGAGAATGTCCAAAAACAATAATAATTATAAGCGGGAAAATGATTCTACTGTAAACATATATATCTCTATATCTTGAAAATAATAATCTTTTTAGAAGAGATCTAAAGTGCGTGGTAAATAGAGCCATTTTTAGAATATGCAGGATGTTGGTCCACTGGTGACCTATTTCTGCCAAGGCTGAATGTTAATGGCGTGCCATCGAACTGAGAATTAAAATCAAGTATATAGTACTAACCGTACTGTGTGATCTGAAGAGATAAGACAGATAAATTCTTAATTATTTTTCTAACAATTCTACCCAGGATGCTATACTTTGTTTGAGATATTAAGAGCCTCAACATATCTTTGTAGTGCTCAGTTGTATATCAAATTCAATAAGAATATATTTCTAGCTTGTCTTTTCACATCTACAAATTCCTGAACAGTGAGAACATCGAATCAAAATTCTTGCAGTAAAAACGTTGTTAATGAAGGGTATACAATTGAGTCACCATCTTTATTTTACTCATCTTTAATTGAAAATAACTCATTGATTTCTATAATGTGTTAGCACAGTCATAAGATAACCGTACGCTATTCTAATTACAAAAAAAATAAATTTCCTAAAAGCAACTAAATATGAGATATTGTTGATGTGAATAAAATATTTATTACTCCAACTGTTTCTGTTGAAGTGGGTTTTGTAATGTCCTACAAGTAGAAACAATATTTTCCAATAACTTCTATAATCATCACTCTTTACTTTTTCGAGAAAATGATTAGTCAGTACATGACTCCTCACTTTCTGGGAGCAATATTTATCAAACAACCCATTCTTAATAACAACAGAGCTGAACAAACTATCTTAAGTTTCTAGATGCAGAGGTTGGTCTCAAGGAAAGATGTGGAATGCAAAATGAACTGTAACAAAAAACGTCCTTATTTTCAAGTGCAAAAAGCAGATTTGTTACTGGTTTAGATCTATGGACAGCAACATCACAAGAAAGTTAAAATGTTATAAAAATCTACTTTGATTTCTTCTGACTTAGATCTATGGACAGCAAGATCACAAATAAGTTAAAATGTTATAAAAATCTACTTTGGTTTCTTCTGACTTAGATCTATGGACAGCAAGATCACAAATAAGTTAAAATGTTATAAAAATCTACTTTGATTTCTTCTGACTTAGATCTATGGACAGCAAGATCACAAATAAGTTAAAATGTTATAAAAATCTACTTTAATTTATAGTCTATTGTAACAGGAAGATGTTAGTAGCTCCTTTTCATTTGAAAAAAAAAAGTCATAAAGCATAAAATAAATGTAAAATTATTCTACAAAAACATTAAGGCCTATTTCTAAAGGTATATTTGCAAAGTGTAAATTTGTGTTATACCATGATACTGTATTTCATACCTCTATTGCGTTCTAAAGAGACTATGTTATAAGTTTTGGTATGCTTTTTAACATTGAATTAACATTCAGTTTCACATTATAAATACAAAAATGCAACTCAAAAATTACTAAGTTTTTATTTTATTAAGTTATTTATTTTATCGCAAGATTACACAACGAGTTATGTGCGCTTTCTCCACCACGAGGAATCACATCCCGGATTTTAGCCTTGTAAGTCCGTAAACGTCTGCTTGCCAAATGGGGAACAAGCGACAAGATAACCTACTTTTTACTTTACGAAATGTAACAACGTATTTCACTGTGTTGTTCGGCGTATCTCACTCATATCAGTAAATCCAAACTTTCAATTTTTATGACAAAATTATAATACAATTTACTTTGTTAGTAGTATATAATTGAAGGCAATATATAACTGTTAGTAGTATATAATTGTTGGTAGTTTATAATTGTTAGTAATATGCAATTGTTGGTAGTATATAATTGTAGGCAGTATATAATTGTTAGTAGTACACAATTGTTCGTAGTATACAATTGTTAGCAGTATATAATTGTTGGTAATACATAATTGTTAGTAGTGTATAATTGAAGGCAATATATAACTGTTAGTAGTATATAATTGTTGGTAGTTTATAATTGTTAGTAGTTTGTAATTGTTGGTAGTATATAACTGCAGGCAGTATGTAGCTGTTAGTAGTAGATAACTGTTAGTAGTAAATAATTATTAGTAGTATATAATTGTTGGTAATATTCAATTGTTAGTAGTATATAGCTGTTCGTAGTATATAATTATTAGTAGTATATAATTGTTAGTAGTATATAACTGTTGGTAGTATATAATTGTTGGTAGTATATAATTGTTAGTAGTATATAATTGTTGGTAGTATATAATTGTTGGTAGTATATAATTGTTGGTAGTATATAATTGTTAGTAGTATATAATTGTTGGTAGTATATAATTGTTAGTAGTATATAATTGTTGGTAGTATATAATTGTTGGTAGTATATAATTGTTAGTAGTATATAATTGTTGGTAGTATATAATTGTTAGTAGTATATAATTGTTGGTAGTATATAATTGTTGGTAGTATATAATTGTTAGTAGTATATAATTGTTGGTAGTATATAATTGTTGGTAGTATACAAATGTTGGAAGTATATGTCAGAAGTCATCACGTACGACATGTTCGACTTAACTGTAATAGGCCTGGCAAAGCCAAATGGCTAGGTCACTCGACTCGCAATGTACGGGTCGCGGGTTCGAATGCCCGTCACACTAAACATGCTCGCCCTTTCAACCGTGGAGGCGTTATAATCCCACTGTTCGTTGGTAAAATAGTAGCCCAAGAGTTGGCGGTTGGTGGTGATGACTAGTTGCCTTCCCTCTAGTCTTACACTGCTAAATTAGAGACGGCTAGCGCAGATAGCTTTGTAGCTTTGCGCGAAATTCAAAAATAAACAAACAAATACGTGTAATAAATCTTAAACTGCTGAGTTCACAGAATACTTTACAGTAATATAACAGTACGTTATTAGTACTGGCTAACTAGTTATATATAATAATATAAACTTCAACGGGAGGTTTGACTTAGTGGCTTTGTTGCTCAGTTGCTTAAGCAGGAACTAACCTAGAAACCAATAATCAGTTGTTTAGATAGCTTTTAGACATTTATGACGTAACCAGCTTAGCAACATGCCCATTGTAATAGAATAGACTTATATTCTGCGACACCTTAGATATGAAACGCTAGTACCTTGTTATTATGTCTATTATACATTTTTTGTTTTGAGCATTTTTTCACTTTTAGTGTCTTATGTTGTTTGTTTCTTTTGTTGAATTTCGCCCAAAGCTACTCTAGGGTTCTACCTGCCTTAATCGTTTCTAAGTTTCAAGTGATAGTCTGGAAGGAAGGCAGATACTCAACGCCACCCACTACCAACTCTTGGGCTACTCTTTACTAATGAATAGTAAGATTGACCGTCACATTATAACGCCCCTCCCACGGCTAAAAGGGCGAGCATGTTCTTGCAAATCGAGTGCTGTTTCTAATTGTTTGGAATTTTAATTTTGTATTTGATTAACGTTTTGTATGCAGTGTCTTTGAATGACCAACTTACTGTATGTTACTCCAAACTCCGGTAAACGTGCATTTATATGGACATGTTTTTCTTTCCTTTTAACCAGTCCCCACTCCCACTCCGATGACTCAGCGGTATGCTTGAGGTTTTATAACGTTAAAAATCGGGGGATCGTTACTTTGGGTGAGCACAGCGTAAATAGCCCATTGTACAGCTTTACACTTAAAGACAAACTCTTCTACAGACAGAATTTATTTTGATTTGAATAAATGCAAATAATTTATAAATAAAACATAGAAATTTTACCTAGTTATAAATACAAAAAAAATAGCAGTCTGTAAAATTGAACAAACTTCCACACACGAACATATACATATATATATATATTGACATACATAACACAAATCCGTGTGTATGGTTCTAAAACTTGTAATCCGTGAAGGCCGATGGGGCCCAGGTGTTTTCTCATGCCTCAAGATGGAAAGTAATTTAATTACATTTTAAAAACATATATTGACCGAGTAGTCTTAGGATCCTCCAGTTCCAACAGACGAAACTCCTTCATTCAGCAATGGAATGATTTTTTTTTCTGCATAATTCATTCCATCGAGAGGAAGAACGCTACTGCCGGTTATTCGCTGTTCTGTATGGAAATAGCCTGAATGCATAACTTTGTACAAGTCTCTTATTTATGTTCACTGACCCGAAGATGATTGCGTTTTTTTTTTGTACGTAAAGCTTCGTGAAACCCAATCCTAGTAGCCACTGTAATTCAAGCAGTGAGCTTATCCTAATTAGAGTGACTAGATTTCCATCATCAACACATACACACACTAGAGGGCGCTGTATTTAGCTATTAGGACGTGCTTTTACCGTAATGGGATAATTTTCTGCGTGAGAAAACTGTAAGACATAAAAAAATGTTAAATTTACTTATAAAGTTCTTAGGCCAAAGAATTTACTACTCAACGAATCTGGAAGTATTAAATCGTTTATGGTAATAACAAGTTTGGCGCGGTTGTTTATGGAAGCTCGCAAACTTTAGGAAATAGGTAATAAACAACGAAGTACAAAAAAAAAGCTTGAGGGTCGAAATGTTCTCTTCCCAAGTTGAAGTGTTTGTTGTCGACTGAGCTATATAGAACATAAGAATTTCACGATGCATTTAAAGTATAATTAAAACAAATACATAAGTTCTACGGGAAAATTACTTATACTTTTGTATAACTTTTGATGATTTAAATAACTTTGATATTTTTGAAAAATCGGGAACATTAAAGGTTACGTACTTAGAAAACCTTATTTAATTCAAATTAATCACTTATTCGTTACCATATTACATCAAGTTTAATAATATTAAAATCTGTAATGATTATTATGTGAGAATCTATCGAAGGTAGTTTTTCAAAATTTTATAGTCTATATAAAAATTATTTGTAGCTTTAATAATTCTTCTTCATATGAATTTTATGATTAAGCATTACAATACATTTTGCAGACTTTAGCATCATTTACAATTCCTTCTCTCATGATGAATAATAGTATTCCAATTAAAATATTCAGAGCATTTGCATCTAGGCCACGCGCGAGACAGCGGTAAATGTACAAACTTACAGCTCTAAAGTCGGGGGTTCGATTCCCCGCGGTGGACACAGCAGATAGCCCAATGTGGCTTTGTTCTATAAACAAACAATCTATTAATAAAAAAATAAATTAACTTTCATATGTGCTTGTTAGAGGATGGTTCTGGTTTTCATTTTGATAATTGTTATTTATGGCATAAACTACCTGAAATATTCAAAATAGTGTTTATGTATTGTAATAATGCGAGTTCAGTAATTGAAAGTGCTAAAAAGTTTAAAACAGAAGTGTGACCGTCTATTTTACAAAAACAAGATTACAGCTGTCAAGAGGTGCCTATAAATGTGGTATATGCTTCATGAAAATAAAAGATACAATAAGGAATTTGTAGGAAGCTTAGTTGTCTGAGGCACAAGAACTAAGAGTACGGTAGTCACGTAGTGTCAGGAGATGAAATTTTCTGTATTTCTCGAAGTAATTGTACATTCGCCACGTACTAATAGAAGACAAAGCTGTCTAGGTTACAAAAGTTAAAGAAATAGTGTCGAGTAGTAACAGGTATAAATCTATAAAACGATAAAAAAAACCTGCAACCCGAACGTTTTATTGTTTTATATTAAGACTTCTTGAACTTGCGTATTTTTCTGATATCTTGAAGGTATAAATCTATGCTATAACAATTTTGAGATCACTAATTAGAAAGTGAGAGCAAATATAGCTATTTATATTGCATAAAGTAACAGGAAAACGTCTATCAGTGTTTTCCAAGAATTTAGAGAACAGTAATATAAAGAACAGGAAATGTAGTTTTCTGTGTTACAGGAAGTAAGAATACAATATTTCAAAAAGGAAGAAAAGGTATCTGTGCTTTAAAAAATTAGGAAAGACTGACCAGGAAGTGACAGGAAATGGAAATGCAAGTTTCCGCATTATAAGAGGTAAAATACGTATAAGGGTAGTAACAAGAAACTATTAATGTTTAAAGAATTTGGGGGAGGTTATCAAGAAGAAGGTTATACGGTGATGATGATGTTAATTTAACAACTGTTAAAGATAAAGTGATCTGAAGTGTGTGTATGAAGACAGTATTAAGGATTAAGAGGTGGCAATAATGTAATTACACAGGATTTAAATATGTTTTTTTTATCAAAATTAAGAGTTTAATAATTAGAAAAGTACCTTAGTGTAGATGCATCTGTCACAAAACTTTATGAAACAGAATTCATTTTTTCTTACGAGAAAAGTGCTACAGGAAATAAAGTTATAGTAATTAGGAAATCTACCAAAATATATAAACGTCTCTGTTACAATAATAGTACAGAATTGAAAATAATTAAGGAAAGAGGGTGTAAATTGGGTAAAAAAATGCAAGTATTATAGGCTTGCTCCCCCGCTACTGTATGAAAATAAACTGCAAATTCAGGCGTGAATGTTACCTACAGAACAATAACATACACATTAGCACGAAATGGTCTCATTGGCTGTGTAGCTGATTTAAAAAACACTGCTTAGGAGAGCGTCAGACTTCAAGAACAACCAGTGTTAGCTTGTTCAATGACAGAAAGACCTCTATCAAGAAGACCCAGGAACAAATAGAAAATAGTCCTTCTCAGGACTTCCCTGAAGACAGGAGCAAATTTATTGGTGAAACGTAGGATAAAACTAGTTAATAATTAGTATCTAGTTACAAAAATTTTAATAATTAATAATTTGATGATTGTATAGGCTTAGTGACAACAATTAATATCTATCACTAGATCTTTTATCTGTAACTATTACCCTCCTTGATTAATTAAGCTTTATTTCCGATAATAAACACAACTATATTTCTTGTCATTTTGTTATTAGGTAAGACTTGTTCTTAAAATACAAAACCTAGACTTTCAGTCATGTACCAGTTATTCTATCTTTTATTTATTAGCTCAAATAGTTACTTTATCTTTTATTTTTCTAACAATCTAACTGTTATATCTCGAAACACAAGGAACTACACTTTCAGTCCTTTCGTTATGATGTACTACTTTCCTATCGTAACACATACACTTACACTTTCTCTCCCTTCGTTATGATGTACTACTTTCCTATCGTAACACATACACTTACACTTTCAGTCCCTTCGTTATGAAGCACTACTTTCCTGTCCTAACACATACACCTACACTTTCTGTCTCTTCGTTATGATATACTACTTTCCTTTCGTAACACATGCATCTACACTTTCTGTTCCTTCCTTATGATGTACTACTTTCCTGTCGTAACACATACACCTACACTTTCTGTCCCTTCGTTATGATGTACTACTTTCCTGTCGTAACACATACACCTACACTTTCTGTCTCTTCGTTATGATATACTACTTTCATTTCGTAACACATGCATCTACACTTTCTGTTCCTTCCTTATGATGTACTACTTTCCTTTAGTAACACATACACCTACACTTGTTGTCCCTTAGTTATGATGTACTACTTTCCTGTCGTAACACATACACTTACACTTTCAGTACCTTCTTTATGATGTACTACTTTCCTGTCGTAACACATACACCTACACTTTCTGTCCCTTCGTTATGATGTACTACTTTCTTGTCGTAACACATACACCTACACTTTCAGTACCTTCTTTATGATGTGCTACTTTCCTGTCGTAACACATACACCTACACTTTCTGTCCCTTCGTTATGATGTACTACTTTCCTGTCGTAACACATACACCTACACTTTCTGTCCCTTCTTTATGATGTACTACTTTCCTGTCATAACACATACACCTACACTTTCTCTCCCTTCGTTATGATGTACTACTTTCCTGTCGTAACACATACACCTACACTTTCTGTCCCTTCGTTATGATGTACTACTTTCCTGTCGTAACACATACACCTATATTTTCAGTCACGTTCTAATTACTACACCTCTTCTCTTTTCAGTAAGTGTTTATTTCCATTAAACACAAATGTACACGATGTGCTATCTGTGCTGTGCTCAGCGCGGGTATCGAAACACTATTTTTAGCAATATAAGTCCTCAGATTTACCACTTAGCTACCAGGAAGCAGTTAATAAGAGCAAATACAATTCTTAACAATTATTTTTTTTGCTAACTAATTACTTTTCTGAAACACAAGCGCATATTTGTTTTTTTCGTTTTCAGAGATTATTGTACTGTTATTATAATTCAAACAGATACAATGCTCATAATTTCTTTATTCTTAATTATTTTTACACAAACAGATTCTCATTCGAAACATTCACAAGCTATATATCCTCCCTTCTTTTAAACAAAAATTGTCACATAAGTTTTTTTTTACTTTCTCAACCTCTTGTAACTCCTACAGACTAATCTGATTACTGAGACGGATATTTTGTCTGGCAAGTAAATACATTTATTCAAAATTCCTACATCCCCTTAAGTATAATAAAACAACAACACTTCATGGTAATTCCTTATTACTGCCTTTGTGAGGGTACAACATTAGTTCTTGAAAAATGTGCATTTAGAAATATCAATAAGGACAAAGCGGGTTATTTCACATTCTTAATACGACACTTACCGAGTGTTGATTGCTTTTTTATAAAAGCGATTTGTATACGCTAACAAATATAGTGGGGTGTCAAAATAGATGTGAGTTTTAGCGATACTAGCGATTTATGAACTAAAAATATGACTTATGACGAATTCTCAACTACTGCCACGAAAGACCTACGAATATACAGCCTCTAGGTTTGGGGAAGTATATTCATATAGGCAGATTGTTTAACGATGCATATCCGTGAAAAACAACATTTGAAAGAAAGGAGTCTTGATTGTTCTGCATGTAAACAGTAAAGCTCATACAGAAGAGCATTTAGGATAACAATTGTTACCAAATTGTACCTCACACCAATTTGAGTCAACACTCGTATCGTTGCTATGAAAGCTATGGTCATGAAAGAGAACCCTCCGGCCCATAAAACTATTGCAATGAAGCTGAGCATATCTCATGATACAGTTAACAAGATAATAAAAAATGATATGAAGTGGCTAAAGATACATAAATTAAACCTTCACAATATCCCAGGCTTACCTCAAAATCAACAATTGTTTTTGTGGAAAAAAAGCTAGTAAAAAACTTGAATTACAGCAATCTCATTCGACCACATACCTGCCCATTTTCCTGAAGCAGATTCAACTGACTTTTATGCTTTCGTTTAGCATTGTATATGTAGATGTTTTGAAAGCCGACGTCTACGTACACTTGAGAAATTATGTATAGTTTTTCAAGATGTATTTTCTTGCCGTTATTTGTAAAAACGTCGTGAAAATGGAATTTGCATTGCCGGACAACTGTGTGTAATCATTGGCACTGTTTTTATGAAGCTAAACATTCTATTCCCTACGAATTATCGTACAGGTAAATGTTGTAACAAATGCAGTTGATTGATTTACTCTTACTTTTTGATACACGGGTAATTAAATTCCTGCAACTATACGTTAAGTACACCATTACTTCTTAAAGCATGTATTACATCCTATAGGATTACAATAACGTTTCTTTTTATAACACAGCTAGATACACAGCCATTTAATTTCAGATTATCTTTTATTTCTTTTCGTCAACATAGATGGCACATTTTCTGAATATTTTTATATTTTTTATAATATAAGCAGCTACCGATTTTGATATATCTCTTGTTACCTCATTATATTAGGAAGTTTAATTCCTATGGTTAAGATTACGAATCGTATGAAGCTTTGCCCTTATAATTCGAACATCTATACCTCCCATTACATCATGACTAGTGTATTATAATTTCATGTAACGTAGAAAACGATGAGTGTGTCTAATTAATATTATTAATAATAGTTACTGTATTCTAATGTCTAGCTATATCTTCATATAATTCCATTAATTATCTTAAAATGGACTGCTTCTCTTACAATTGTAATATAGTTCCCTACACATCCAGGTATTTCCTAACAGTTTTACTCTTCCTTCCTCTAATACAGGTTGCTACTTATTTGAACACCTACTTATAACAGTAACTGTAAACTTTATAATACAAACAGCTGATCTCTGTTATTATCTAATGGTGTTTGTTTCATGACACACTAAATTAAGAGTGCTTCAATGAAAATTTTACAGTCACTAGAAGTAACAAACGTTTAAAAAAAGCTTTTGATTTCTGGTGTTGCAAGAGAAAAGACTTCAGTGCTTCGATGAATAAGAGTATTTTTTAAGAATGTATCGACGCTTGCTAAAAGGTATAAAATATTGTTAAATATCTTGACAGATGATGTAGTGATGTGCGTCATAATAATAAAAGTTACAGGAATTAGGATATATCTGTTTTTGTTTTGAAGTTAAGCACAAAGCTACAAATAGGCTATCTGGGCTCTGCCCACCACGGGTATCGAAACCAGGTTTCTAGAGTTTTAAGTCCGCAGACATACCGATGTGCCACTGGGGGCCTAGGATATATCAACAGGTGTGTCATCTTTGATACAGTAATCAGATGCTACGAAGCGTTGTAGTTGAAAACGTTGTATGTTGTTGAAGTGTAGAAATCGAAAGTAAGTTGAAAGTTGTAAAAATATCGTAATCAGAGGAAACATAGCTGACTGTATAAAAACTGTAAACATACTAATCAGAAGGTGTAAGTGGGTGTAGCTGGAGGTACATTAAATATGAGATACTAGGAGGTGCAACAGATTCTTTTGTAACCAGGAAAAGAATGCTAATTATGGATAAAAGTGTAGCTCCCTGTTTATCGAGTTTTAGAAATAAGGTAATTAAAAGAACAATATAAGGAGGTATACAAAACCGTTTTGCGAGTTTAAAAGAACAACAATCACAATATGTTTTTGGCTGTGCTGAAGGAGTTAGTAAAACAGTAATAAGAAAGTAATAATATCCGTAATCACGTGTTGCAAACTTTACTAGAACAGTAAAAAGAAGTTTCGAGGAAAGTCAGCTGACGATAATACAAGTTGGAGAGGTTCAATAACCCGAAGGTTTCGAAGAGGTTATTTTCAAGTTGAACAAGTACAATAACCAGAAAAAACTAAATTTTGATGTTTAGTGTGTGGAAAAAAAAGTAGGTAAGAGAAGGCATACTTAACTCTTTTTAAAGTTGTAGAAAAACAGTAATCAGATCATACAACGTAGTTTGGCTGACTGCATGTCTTTCAACTTAAAGAAGTACAGTAGCCAGAAGGAATGAACATTTATAGTTTACACTTTTCCAAGTTTGAGAAGTACAGTAACCAGAAGATACAATGTATTATAACTGAGTGTTTTGCATAATTCACGAAGTGAGAGTTGTATATGGCTGTGTCGAAACTCTAAGAAGTGCGACAAACAGAAGAAACAAGAAGGCTTGTCTCACTGTACAGCAGATTGTGGAAATGTAATAATCAGAAATATGTATAGCTGAGCGGGTTAAAACGAGATGAAGTATGCAAAATGAGTTGTGAGTTATTCTAGTGCAGTAATCAGAATGTTAGAGGAGAAGTAAGCGCAATAATCAGGTCAAAACGAAGTGAAGCAATAATTATATTATATGGTATGTTGAATGTTTTTTCAGAAGTAAAGGAAGAGTAACCAGAATAGCAGAAATGTAGCTGACATTGCTTGAAGTTGTAGAGGTATTCCAATTAGTAGATAGGTGTAGCTGTAACTGACAAGCATTTTTTAGAAGGACAGTAATAAGAGATAACTGGTTTTGTTTCAAGTTGAAGAGTTAAAAAATACAAAAGTTGCGAGTATGTATATGCACACGTTTTGCAACATGTAAAAAAAATGAACATCTAGAAAAAAGGAGAACATGTCTCTTATTACTTTTCACAGCTGTAGATGTACAATAATCAGTAGATGCATGGTAGAGTAACTGAATAACTTGCAACGTATAGATCTATATCGAACAAAAGAAACAAGATAGGGCATCCGAATAAGCTATAAGTTGTAGAAGTAGAGTAATCAAAGATATAAGGTAGCTTAGCCAAATAAGTTGTAGAAGTAGAGTAATCAAAATATACAAGATAGGGCATCCGAATAAGCTATAAGTTGTAGAAGTAGAGAAATCAAAATATACAAGATAGGATATACGAATTCCAAGTTGTAGAAGTAGAGTAATCAAAAGAAACAAGATAGGGCATCCGAATAAGCTATAAGTTGTAGAAGTAGAGTAATCAAAATATACAAGATAGGATATACGAATTCCATTACTCTACTTCTACAACTTATTTGGCTAAGCTACCTTATATCTTTGATTACTCTACTTCTACAACTTACTAATAGAAAAATACAAAGTAGAGTTGCAGCAACTTATAAATTACAGGAGTACAGTAATAGAAAGTTTGTTTATTGTTAATTAAGCACAAAGCTACACAATGGGCTACCTGTGCTCTACCCATCACGGGTATCGAAACCCGGTTTCTAACACTGTAAGTCCGCAGACATACCGCTGTGACATCGAAAGATGTAAGGCAAGATATTCGAATAAGAGGAAAGCTGTAGAAGAAGATTTAAGATAATGTAGCCGAATAAGTAGTAAATTGTTAAAGAACAGTAATTAAAAGACAGAGTAGCCTAAATAATTACATATTGTAGAAGAACAGTAACTAAAAAGTACAATATGTTGCATTTTGTGGATGTACAATAATGTACAAGGTAGCGTAGCCAAATAACTTGTAAACTGTAAAAAATAGAAGAATTAGAAGATACAAAATAAATTAGCTAAACATGTTGGAAGTTTTATAGGTACATAATGAAAATATACCAGCGAGGGTAGCCGAATAAATTTTAAGACTGATAAATACAGTATTAAAAAGATATAAGGTACTGTAATCGAATAAGTTCCAAGTTGTAGAGTAATTAGAGATACAAGGTAGGTTAGTCGAATATTCTGAGACTTTAAAAATACAGTAACCAGAAGATACCAGGTAGGATAGCCTAAATAATTACAATTTGTAGAAGTGCCATAACCAAAAGATACAAAATGGGATAGTCGATTATGTTGGAAGTTGTAAAAGTTTAACAATGAAAATATACAAATAAGTTGTACGTTGTAAAAGTATTAGGTCGTCAAGAAATTAGTGTCGCGTTTCGGAACACTTTCATTAACCACCCCTCCAAAAACGTACCTCATGTATAATAGTTAAATGAACCAGCTAAACATCGCGTTAGTGTAGCCTATATAATGCATAATGTTCAGTATACTCTAATCTCTTATAGCGATGGCACACGACGAGACACACATTCGACATGTAATGCTGTTCGAATACAAGAAGAGAAACAACGCCTCTTTAGCCACAAAGAATATCAAAGAAGTTTATGGAAATGTTTTGAACATTCGTAAGTGTCAACGATGGTTCAGCAGATTTTGTTCAGGGGACTTTAGCCTTAAAAACTGTGATGGCAGGAGCCGACATGTTGGAATTTATATTGATGCTCTGAAGACGCTTGTTGAGTCTAACCCAAG
>NW_013665619.1:969975-1060522 GCF_000517525.1 Limulus polyphemus
TTTAGTTATACGTTAGACGATTGTAAATCTCAATATCAACTGTTTTTCTTATTTTACTAAAAATAATGAAAGTGGGTTTGAATAATAGCATTTTTTAGTCCACCGTTAGAGGATTGTTCGTCGATGAATTGTTATATTTTCAGTTTTGTTTGTATACAGAGGTATACAATTGTCTGTTTGTGATCTACCTATTGTGGGTATCGAAACTCGATTTTTAGCGTCATAAGCTCTTAGACTTACCGCTGAGCCATCGGAGGGTCTGTTTTTTGTAAATATTTAGAGGAATATGTGTGTTAAAAACAACTATTGTTTTATCCTCCTGTTACTCAAGTTTTAGAAGTTTATCTATCTTAAGAAAATTTGTTTCAGCTTCTTTTATTGTCCCTCTTCCAGTGGGTCAGCGGTAAGTGTTCATATTCATAACGCTAAAAACTGGGTTTCGATACCCATGATGGACATAGCCCATTTTGTAGCTTTGTGCTTAACAACAAACAAACAAGTTCTTCCGTTATTATCTCGAAAGTTCACTAAAACCACTGAGACGCGATTACTTCAAAGTACTGGAAGTACTACTGGAAAAAAAAAATTAATACCCCGTTATAAGTGTTGTATGTTATCATAACACATCTAAAATTTAGGTTTCTTTGTTCTATCTTGGTTTACACTCACCTGAAGAAGGGCGTCTCTATCCGAAATGTCCTCTTTTTTTTATAGTTAACATTTGTTTGCAGTGCTAATTTTCTGATAATATTTGATCTTTTTTTTTAGTCAAACATTAGAGGATAATGTGTGTGTGTGTAAAAGACAGATAATAATTCTATTATCAATCATCTTATGACAAGTTCCTGTCTCAGAGAAAACTGATTTTTGTAATACTTATTTTCACATGATTATATGTATGTCTTAAAGTCAGCTAATATAACACATTATAAGTTTGTATTAGAGACAGGTATAACTTATTATTCAAACCACAGAAAAATATTTGGGTTTAACAAAACTGGGCATTTCTAGACATTAGCAAAACTCTAGAATATTTTATATTTTAACGGTAATTAAACTTATATACCAGTCACATTTGATAGATTTTAACGGTAATTAAACTTATATACCAGTCACATTTGATAGATTTTAACGGTAACTAGAGTTTGTTGTTGGATAATTGTCAGAAGATCGAGTATCCTATAAACAACATAGTATTCTGTTAATCAAGCCCCCCAGTGGCACAGCGGTATGTCTGCAGACTTACAACGCTAGAAACCGGGTTTCGATACCCGTGGTGGGCAGGGCAAAGAGAGCCCTTGTGTAGCTTTGTGCATAATTAAAAACAAACAAACTATTAATCAAAATTATTAGGTTTATGCGCTTTAAGGATATGTTTTTCTAGTTCAAAAGTTTATATATAACTATAGGTATTGTTTTCAGTTTCATGGAATCGTGTTTGTTGAAATTACTCAAAATAGTCGTATTTTAGAGGGTTGTATATTAAGGTCAGCAAAGGTTTTTGCATTAATGAAATATCAAGAGATTGTGTTACTCAAAGACAATTAGGCTTTTCTTTTTTGTCAAACCTTAGGGATATATGCATATTAGGGATAACTACTTTTCACTAACTAAAATGTCTTTAAAACAACTTAGTTTTTGGCATTTCTCAAATTTCTGTAAACTGTGTATTTTATGGACGAGTACAGTTCGTTAGAAACAAGTAGAAAAGGTTATATACTTTAAAGACGAACTATTTCTCAAATTTTAAAGGATTGAGAATGTTAAATATTAAAAGGTTTATTTCTGTTACACAAGTGTCATTAGAGAGATCTCAGTGCACTAGGTGTTTCTAACAGTCACTATGTCCTAAAAGCACTTTGGATTCGCTATTTTTCAATTTCAAACTTTGCTAGCATGTTTTAAGAATAACTAAAAGTTTCTACTAATTAAAGTTTCATACGTATTTATCTCTTTAAGTGCGACTAGTGTTTCACTTTAGTCAAACTTCAAATTGATTTCTCTTTTCAGGACAACGTTTTTTCCTTTCTTTTTCTCAAAGTTCAAAGTAATGTGTCTTGCTTTGAGTACGAATATAGACCCGTTCTGGTCTTCTAGCCTAGCCCCCAGTAGCACAGCCGTATGTCTACGGACTTACAACGCTAGAAACCGGGTTTCAATACCCGTGGTGGACAGAGCACAGATAGCCCATTGTGTAACTTTGTGCATAACTACAAACAAACATACTTCTATTATAGTAGTTATGGTGCCCGAGTACAATAGAGGCCCGTTCTAGTCTTCTAGCCTAATAGTTATGGTGCCCGAGTGGAATAGAGGCCTGTTCTATCTTAGTACTTAAGCTGCCCGAGTAGAATAGAGGCCCGTTCTAGTCTTCTAGCCTAATAGTTATGGTGCCCGAGTAGAATAGAGGCCTGTTCTATCCTAGTAGTTATGGTGCCCGAGTACAATAGAGGCCTGTTCTAGCTTAGTAGTTAAGGTGCCCGAGTAGAATATAGGCCTGTTCTATCCTAGTAATTATGGTGCCCGAGTACAATAGAGGCCTGTTCTAGCTTAGTAATTAAGATGCCCGAGTAGAATAGCGGCCTGTTCTATCCTAGTAGTTATGGTACCCGAGTAAAATAGAGGCCTGTTCTATCTTAGTAGTTAAGGTGCCCGAGTAGAATAGAGGCCTGTTTTAGACTAGTACTTAAGGTGTCCCAGTAGAATAGAGGCCCGTTCTAGTCTTCTAGCCTAGTAGTTATGGTGCTCGAGTACAATAGAGGCTTGTTCTAGCTTAGTAGTTAAGATGCCTGATTAGAACAGAGGCCTGTTTTAGTCTAGTAGTTAAGGTGCCCGAGTAGAATAGAGGCCTGTTTTAGCCTAGTAGTTAAGGTGCCCGAGTAGAATAGCGGCCTGTTTTAGCCTAGTAGTTATGGTGCCCGAGTAGAATAGAGGCCTGGTCTAGCTTAGTAGTTAAGGTGCCCGAGTAGAATAGAGGCCTGTTCTATCCTAGTAGTTATTGTGCCCGAGTACAATAGAGGCCTGTTCTAGCCCAGTAGTTATGGTGACTGAATGAAATAGAGGCCTGTTCTATTCTAGTAGTTAAGGTGCCCGAGTAGAACAGAGGCCTGTTTTAGCCTAGTAGTTAAGTTACCCGAATTGTGAAGTCAAAAGTTCATTGTTCAAAGTTTGCATCCAATGCTGCGAAAAAAGTGTTATGTACTTTGGGGTCGTTCATGCGTTATAAAAGTGACAGTCAAATCCCACTATTCAATTAAACAAGAATGATCAAAAAGTTGGTCTTGGATACTTTTGACTAAGTTGTCTTACACCTAGTCTATCAGTTCAACAGTAGGGACAGTTAGCGCAAATTGTCTTTGTGTAATTTTGCGCAAAAATTATAAACATTCAAGCAAACAGAACCTTAAGTATAAATAGTTGTTAGCTTGAAGAACATGTAGACTGTTAATAAAGCAACTTACAAATGGTTAGAAATATATATAAACATCTAATATTCGTAAGACATTTTGTTTTCTAGATAGTCTACATACAAAGTCACTGTAAAAGTAAAATATAGGTAACTAGTCGGAAAGGATCAAACGTCATTACGATACCTGATGACGAAATCAGTCTCACTACATTGTTCAGTTACTTAATTTTCAGAAATCATTAAAATGAAATAAAAATTTCAAATTTTTATATTTTGGTAGTGAGAAGCTAGATAAGTTTTTTAATTGTGTAAACAGTACTAATCATTATCTTATTCCAATAAGATAAATAATTAATTTCTGGAAAGTAACATTTATTAGTACTCTGTAAAACCTAAATAATCGTTTACTTTTTTATAGCATAATGTTAGCATTTATTTTTTATACATGAATGTCTTTCGAGGTTTGATAAGCGATATATCTTTCACTTTAAGATCATTGGATAACACACTCCTAAGTCCTAGTGCTCATCTTTTTTTTTTACTGGCTAATGATTGTAAGCAAATCTTCTTTGTAGTTCTAAAGGGATTAAAAAGAGATTAGAACGAACTACCGCTTTCCAATTTGTTATTTTTTAAAGTGCTATAAACTCTTTAAAACAGTGCTTTTCAACTGGTTCATCCAGGAGTTAATGAGATCAGAATCAGGGTGCACGAGTATGATGGAATGTCAGGGTGAATGAGTATTGTCAATTATACAACAAATTCAAGAGCAAATTGGTCATTAGTTATTATTATTTATTCTAGTTGTAGTTTGATGTATAATTAAGTCATATTAAATAATTTTACATTTTAATTTAGTGCTTTTTTTTCCTTTCGAACTAGGGTGAGTGAGCTGTTGTGAAAACTTATAAGGGTGAATGATATTGGAAAAGGTTGAGAAGCACTTGTTTAAAATGTGACTTATATCTCTTGTATACATAAGCAAATGATTATTAATAGTACTAGTACGTTAAGATAGAATGAATGTATACGGTAAATTCAAATGTAACCGAAGACTTTTGTAGTATTTCAACTAATTTATTTATACTAAATCACGTGGTAAACACGGATGAAACAGAGTAGAAGATACTTATGGTTACTGTTTCAAGGAAGTGAAAAGTAGTCGTTCTGTGTGAAGCGTTAGAAATACACAGTACTAAATGTGAACGAGAAAGGTTTCAATGATGTAGGTATATTTTTACTCTTTGAAAAGTCTAAATTACGAAATTAGTTATCCTGGAAACTTTCATATGAGCAACGTTTTTGTATATAGAAGAATCAACCATAGATTTTTTTCCTTGTTGATGGTAGTTACCCTTATTACAATACATATTCTTTTTGTTACCTCTTAGTAAAAGTGATATCATATCATCATACGTAAAGTGGTCAAACCGGTTTTCAGCAAGGAATATTTGACGTGTGGAACTTAAAACTTGTTTTATTAAGATCTCAGATATAAAGTAGGTCCATTCTGGATATCGTCATAGAAATTTTAAGAGTCTTTGTGAGCCAGGTGTAAGAGTAGAAAAGAAAACTTTAACAATGAAAAGAAAGAAAGAAAATTTCAACAATCGCTTTAATAATAAATAACTAAAAGAGATAAAATATTTCTTTGTTTTTTCATGTTATTCTATGGACACGCACATATAACACTAAGATTTCAGAATTATTGTATATTATACATATGGACCTATACAAATACAATATATTTTCCACATATCTTGAATTTTACAGTTAAATGAACCAATAAAAACTTATTCTGGTCAGTTCTTGTCTATTGTATCGATAGATAACAAGTTAATTCATTGGTCATCATGCTGATAATAATTCGTTTGTGAGACTTCAAAAAGCCATAGTCAGGACCAATGCCTATAGGTTCAGTTGTCTGATTTCTCGTTAGATAGAATTTTTATCACACCAAAACAAAGGATTAGTGTTTTGACTATCGTCGAATAGAATTTTTGACGCACGAGAACAAGGGATTATGTTCTTTGACTACTCGTTGCATATAGTAATAATAACAAGGGATTCTGTTGTATGACTATTCGTTGGATATAACAATAATAACAAGGTATTCGGTTCTTTGACTATTCGCTGGATATAATAATAATAACAAGGGATTCGGTTCTTTGATCATTCGCTGGATATAATAATAATAACAAGGGATTCGGTTCTTTGACTATTCTTTACAATGTTTAACTTTCTATATGCGACAGTAATGTTAATATCTTGCTTTCATGGTCATTTTCTAAAATAATTTTGTAATTTCTTCATAAAAGTATTTTGGTTCGTGTACTGTATACTTAGTTACAACTGTCAAAAAATGCGTTCTGAGACTTTAGACTTTACGACTTCCAGTTGTGTTCGATGATATTTACGTAATCATGCAGAAAGAATGTTTTTGCGTATCAGGAATCAGCGAATTCAAAACTTTTCTAACATAACGTTCTATTCTGTACACTAACTTGTAAAGAAACCATATACTCTTTTATCCAACGATTAATGAAAAAACAGAATCCCTACTTTACGTGGTAGGCATCCTTTCCAGCGCTCAATTACATTACCAAAGACATTAACATTACTGTCGCATATAGAAAGTTAAACATTGTAAGTGGTAATGTAATTTAGCAAGACATTAACATTACTGTCGCATATAGAAAGTTAAACATTGTAAGTGGTAATGTAATTGACCAAGACATTAACATTACTGTCGCATATAGAAAGTTAAACATTGTAAGTGGTAATGTAATTTAGCAAGACATTAACATTACTGTCGCATATAGAAAGTTAAACATTGTAAGTGGTAATGTAATTTAGCATATTTTCGCGCTAATCATTGGTTTTTATTAGTCTGTATATTGTTTATAATTTAATGCTTATTTATAATTATTTGATAAGTGTGAACAAAGTGAAAGTTTTTATCAATGAAGGCGTCCTACTTATTCGAGAAAAAGAATGAAATGTTCTTGTGATTGCTTGTTTTGTTCATTGTTGATGTTTTATCTGTCTTATATACATAACTTTTTAACGATACTTGTTATCGTGTAAAATATCAAGATTTGCTTTGCCATTTACGCATAACTGTTAATGAGATTCGTGTTGAAATATAAAACACATATGTGTACCCATAATAAATTTCAGATCTGAGATAAGAACGTGCCAGCCAAAGCTGAAGTGATAAATTTTGTTTTTGGTTTTCAAACGTTTTATGTAGGAAGTTCTAGTTGATATCCAAGAAACTTGAACTATTAATCAGGCTCCGGAGTCATTCAAAAAACTTAGTATTTGATGTTTGACAAACTTACTATGCTAAACAAGCTTTAATATAATATATAATAAAGCACCTGTTAAGTTAAAGGCACTTGGTAATTTAATAAAGTATTAACGTCATTTATAATGAAATGTGTGAGCTTAAGACACGTATTATGACATCTGGTTTCAGTTCCACAATAATATATATACAAAGGCTACAGATGACTGATGATGTACTAAGTTTGGTGTTGTTTATAATTAATTGATTTCAAGTTTCGAGAACCTTTTCTTTTTTAAGTTTTAATGTAATGTATAGTAAAGTGCCTGTTGAGGCTAAAGAGAGGGGTGTCTATTAACTTTTTTGTCAATTAGAAATTTCCATTAGAGATAAAATAAACGTAACATTTCACTAGCTTCTAGTGTCGCTTATAATAAAGTGTCTTCTGAAGTTAGAAATATATCATATTCAAATAAGTTTAGGATTATTTATGATAAACCGTGTTGATGCTAAAGGAACTTACAATGGAATTAACTTTGGTGTCATTTATATAATAAAGTGTATAATAAATCTTAACACTTGGTAACTTATTAAGTTTCGAAGTAAGCTCTAATTATTTATTTAATGAAGATATAAGACTACTGTAATTTATTATTGTTCATTATTATTTATCGCAAATATTCTGTTATTTAATTATATTTTATTATTATTTATCGCAGATATTCTGTTCATTAATTATTGTTCATTCTTATTTATCGCAGATATTCTGTTAGTTAATTATTTTTCATTCTTATTTATCGCAGATATTCTGTTAATTAATTATTGTTCATTATCATTCATCGCAAATTAATCTGTTAATTGATTATTGTTCATTATTATTTATCGCAGATATTCTGTTAATTAATTATTGTTCATTATTATTTATCGCAGATATTCTGTTAATTAATTATTGTTCATTATTATTTATCGCAGATATTCTGCTACGTTCTGGAGTAACATGAGGTGTTTAGTAGACGAAAAAGTTTTACTTATATTTGTTAAAATGACTTATAAAACTGTTTGTACATTTAATGAAGATTTTGAGTAATGAACAATCAAAAGTATTTTAACCTAAAACCTGAGTTGATCTACAGAAATTGCTATGTTTGATGGCAACTTTGAACAAGAAAAACCCCGCTAGACTAATTTCCCATATAAAACTTTGCATGAATTTAGGGTTCGTTCTTTTGCTTCGAAAATGCAACGAAACTCGGAAAATCTTGTTTTTGTATTGATGGAAAGTCTTCACAAACCATGGCTGCTTTTGCTCAGGGCCTTTCCTTTTAGACCTTGATTTGCACTGACAAAATGATTTTCAACATGTTCTTGCCATCTAGTACACTTTGTGCACCTGGTAGAAGCAACAGTAAATTTCTTATGATTGTAGTTGGTTGAGGTCTGTCAATCATTGAAAGATCTAAGAGAATGAAAGTGGTTACAATGACAAGAACAGTGTATCTTATTCCTGCTATTCTTTCTCCTTCGTAGTTCTCTTTACTTGGATTGTAATGTTTTTGGATGACTTTTCTTTCTGATTACTCTGAGTTCAACAGTGAGTGTATCCATAATGTTTGCATTTCATACAAACATCACATTTTTCATCTTTGCACTTGTAACTAAGACTTATAGTAAACTTGATTTTTTGACATTCTGACGGTGTGTGGGGATTTGTTTAACACTGAAAACAGGTCTTCTATAGGTTAATTACTTTGCAATAGGCACTGGACTTTCACCAAACTTTTGACTTAAATGAAGAGATGAACTGATGAGCAGAAAAATTATAAACATTAATATGAAATTATAATCGAATTTAAATTTTAGTACTTTTTATCATTTGCCAGGTATTGTGATAGCCAAAACAGTCACTAATTTCTGTAATATCGACTCCCGATTTAGGGTTACAAATACCGTGCCATTTTGTTTAGCTTTAGAGTTATTTGTTGCTGATGGCTACAAAGTCACTTAGTGTTGCTAGGTATTTCTAAGTCATGCTTACTGCTACAAGAAGTTGGCAAATACAAAACAGCTGACGAAAATATTATGTTACTTAATACATTTTCAGGAGATAAATTTGAAATACTATTCTGGTTACTTGTAACTTCGTACGTTAATACTAAGTTGATTTTACGATTATATAGTTAAACACACAATAAACAGAAAAATGCAACCCTAAGTGATTCACTCTGTACATTTGCTATAAGAGAAAACAGGATTATAGCATAATATGTTACACTAAATCAGTTTTGGTAATCGAAACGTGAAAACTAGTCTTAGCTTTGCAAAGGTGCATAAACTAGCTTCTTTAAACACAAGTTTAACTATGGACATTAAATGTATGTAACAGGTGTTGCTCACAAGTTCATAATGATATAGTTCGATTTTGTTATTACAATGTTATAAATAAGCAACATTTTCTGCAAAGAAAAATTAATTCTACCTATTTCTTTGTTTACTTTTTCCATTTGGAACCACGCATAGATTAAATAATATAGTATTCCTACATCTATGAGGGCTTTCTTCTTCGAAATGCTGTGTCTTTGGCTCTACACCGTTTAACAATCTCGTTATACAAACTTACTTCTTTAGAAATTGTTGTCAAAAATTTCTCATGTCATAAGTTTATCCGAAGTCGCATTGCACCGGTCAAGAACTGAACGTGAATTAAACAAATAGGCGGTAACACGTTGCCCCGGGCGCCATACTTCGTATTTGTGATTACATACCATTGTATTAGCATATGCAAAGCACTTCTATAAAATCCAATTAATCCTCTGTAGTACATTTCACCACGAATCTAGGAGATATAACATCAAAATGTTCCTCAAAAGGTGGTATACTTTCTCACCCTTATCAACAGGAGTATTATGAGTAAGAATAAGGAGTTTAAACGTTTACAAAAATTTTTGTAATTTTTCAAAATGGTATTTTAGAGTGAATGTCGATGATAGGAAGATAAAATCTTGGTACCGAATACAAAACGTTATTCACAACATATTTTGTGTATTCTTTTAAATGCTTTATGTCATATGTTTTTATTTACCTTCTATGTTAAACAATGGTAAAAGCAATTTCTAATGGATGGGTTTCATTTTGTCCTCCACCTCCAGTTGCTCAGCTTATAACACTGAAAACCGGGTTTTGATACTCTGGTGGGCACAGCACAGATAGCCCATTATGTAGCATAACAACAAACAGAAACAGAATCGTTTGTTCTATATGATACATCTACTATGCAATATAATAAAATGAATATCTTATCATTTACAGAGTGGTTTATTTGTTTCAATTCGTTCAAACTACTGACATTTAATTATTTTGTTTGAACTATAAACAAAAGAACAAAAATATTATTTTTTGCGTTTCTTGTTGCACAATAATACCTTTATTTACTTAATAATTTCAAATAAAATTTTTTTTTTCACTTAGCGTTTCTTAAAGTTTCCTTACTCAGATTAAACCTGATCAAATGGCAAGGAATGGAACAAAATTACAGTTAAGAGAAAGTTGGTATTTACCTTTACGAAGCTTCTATTACTATGCTAAAGATATTAAATAGAACTTTATCATAAGAAATGAGTAGTAGTTTTCTAGTATTTACTAATGTTTCTGTTGTCATGCTCAGTAACCTATATACGATCATCCAAGTATAAATAATTTGTTAAGTTACTAATCACTTTTTATCCTATCTTTCATCTTCTAATCTACTGAGGTCTTCAACGACGACCTGAGAGGGACTATTCTGTATGACAGGGGCCGAAATTCTATCCTCAGTTTTTTCTTTCATCTTCTAATCTACTGAGGTCTTCAACGACGACCTGAGAGGGACTATTCTGTATGACAGGGGCCGAAATTCTATCCTCAGTTTTTTCTTTCATCTTCTAATCTACCGAGGTCTTCAACGATGACCTGAGAGGGACTATTCTGTATGACAGGGGCCGAAATTCTATCCTCAGTTTTTTCTTTCATCTTCTAATCTACTGAGGTCTTCAACGATGACCTGAGAGGGACTATTCTGTATGACAGGGGCCGAAATTCTATCCTCAGTTTTTTTATTAGAAACGCTCGAGTGTTTTGCATTCATCCGTTACAACTATATAGGCTATAAACGTTCTGAACATCGCGGAGAATCTAACACTGAATTTTAGCGTTGTAATTCCGTACTTATTGCTAATCTACCGGGAAATTTGTTAGGAGTTGAATTACTTAACTATTTGATTGTTTCCAAAAGGAGTATTCACATTTTTCTGACTTCTACGTTAACAGCAGAGGGTGAGAAAACTGGATACGATGGTAATAAATCTAGGAAAACTTTAATTTGACACAACGTTTCGGGTCTAAATTCTTCTTCAAGTGATGTTCCTTCATCTCAGAAATTAATCTGCATCTATTGTTGTTGTTTTTTCTTTCTTAACTTTTTTTTAGATCTTCTCTGCGTTATTTTATATTTTTGTGTGTGTATAACAATGTTATCCTGCAGTTAGTAAGTTGGAGAAGGCATTCTTTATTTTTTTGTTCTCTCAGATATGATGGATATCCAATTATTTTAGCATTTATCCACGATGGTTTATTGTAGATAAATCTGCATTACAGAGCTTAGCATGAATATCATGCTTCTGTGTGAGTTCTGATTTAGTTGGTCTTTTTGTACTGTAATGTGTTGGAGTCCATATTCATAAGATATGTTGTACTATCTACTGGAGCTGTACTAACTGTGATCGTATTGTGTTGTGGTTTTTGAATATTCTTCTAAATTTATGATGTTTATGTATCTTCTGTATATTTTCGGAGATACTTTTGATATATGTGAAGAAGGATGTGTGTGTCTCTCTCTCTCTCTCATTTTATTCCTGTTTGTTATTTATGTTTATATTTTTAATTTTCTTATTGGACAAGTGTTGGGAATATTCATACTAGAAATAAACGATCTTATAACACCAAAATGCTGTTTTTTATTTAATTAGGCACTCAACATTTTGCTTTACAGCTTTTTCACGAGGTTCACTAAAACACAAACCGAAACGGATAGTACAAATGGTTTAAAATAATAAATTGTATTAGAATCTATAACGTGCATTTGTACAGCAAGCTTTTGCCGTATTAAGTAATAAAGCTTATTGTTGAAAGGAAAGTATTGTTGAAATAATTAACTGTTGTCTGTAGTAAACAAAAGTTCTATCAAGGTTACAGAGTAAAATAACAAAAATATAGGATAAGAAAATAAAGTGAAATAATTAAAATTATAGACGCCATCCTTTATCCTTATTCATGTGTGATTGTAGTTGTACGATGAGAAAAGCTTCGTTGAATTTTCTGTCAGTGTGCCTTGTGGCTTTGTACCGCCAGTTTTAGTTTGTGTTTTAGTGAACACTACTGAAGAAGCTGTAAAGAGAAACGTTCAGTGTCTAATTAAATAAAAAAGTATTTCTAGTATTAATATGTCTTCTATACATCAGTATGCACTATAGAAATTAAATAAAGTGTTGGGAACATCCATTTTCAAAGAGAGTTGTAGCGAATTGTTTGCTTCTTCTTCTTTTTACTAGCATCTACTTATTACAAATCGTATTCACTTTAGAAACTAGACAGTCTAGGATGTCGTTCTTCACGTTATTGGAGTGATTTGATCTATATTCGAGGTTTTCATCAGTATGTATGGAGTTTCTTGTAAACTGCTGTAGTGTATGAGTTATGTATTTTAGTAACCATCACGTCTAAGATTGGGAAGGAGTCCGTAATCTTTATTCCTGTTTCTGTTGTAAATTGTATTGTCGGATGTCTGTTCGGTGACTTGTGGGAGACAAAAGATAGATCTGAAATGATGTTTTTAAACACCTCTGAGTTTAAATTGACAAAATAAAACGAACGTTAGAAAAACTGCAGTTTACACGCTTTTCATCACAAATGTTAAGCCTAACTGATACTTTTGTTTGCTTAATCCTCTTCGATAGGTCCTTGGTAGAATATATCTGCTAGGCAAATGACAAATTTACTTTGTAAACATTATAGATGACTTAAAATTGACTCGCCACAGTGGAAAAATAAGGGTTAGAAAATTTTGAAATGTAATAACTTCCGCACATTTACAAATGTACGTACCAGGGGTTTTCCTGGTGTTCAGTTGATCACAAATTGTGAACCTATAAAACTATTTGTGCAATTAAAAGTTCATCTTCATACATAAGTTCAAGTGGATAAATAAAAAAACAACATATTTGCGATTATAAAATTCCATTTCAGAGTTGATAAATTATTGTATTTAGTAGAATATTCTTCATTTTTTGTATCATTTGTTACTAGGCCTGTATATATGAGGTGCAATAAGGCGTCATCTATTAAAAAGTTGAAATATAATTGTGCAATTCATAAAAATCCTTAGAAAAAGCTCTGATACATACATATAATAAGTAGAACTGCAACACCACATATTTCAGTCCAAAGACTATAATCAGTATCGCAATTCTTTCCACATATATCTTCAAATCAAATACTTTTCTAAGCTATCACTCATTCTTTCCAGTTCCCTTGAATACCACTCAAGGACAGGGACTGCTCATCGCTGCACAACCTGTTGCTTTATTATGTTTGAGTTATTATAAACGATTGTATTTCTTTGCTTCCAGTTAACGATAAGTTTTCCTACCTTTGTGTCAACACGATATATGTTCCAGTAGTTAATGTGCTGGACTATGGGTCTGCGGGCTCTGCGTTTGTGTCACGTTACCTCAAGAAACAAAAAACGCGATCCGCATTTTGGAGCCTGGGTGTATTATACAGGTGACGGTCCAATCCCACTATTCGGTAAGACAAGAGCAGTCCAAGTTGTTGTGTTGACTTACTGTCTTCACTTTGTATATCAGTTCAAGATTAAAAACGTCAAATAGCCCTTGTGTAGGTTTGAGCGAATATTCTAAAACAAACACATTGTAATTACACAGAAAGAATACGTTAGGATTTCACGTATAAAAATAAGTTAGTCGTAAAGTACACACTATAAGATTGTTAAAAAAAACGACCTGAATTTATTAATAGCTATTGGATTAAGTCTGAATATAACAGTCAAGAGTTATTCTAGTTTGTAGATTATTGATGGTATCTTCTGTCGAGCTCATTTTTGCCTCTGTGTGTATGACCTAAAAATTGAAATTTAGGTAAAATTTTATTTTAATGACTTAATTTTGTTTATATAGAGTAGAACTGAAACAATGATTATGCCAGTTGCATGTTTTTTTTTCAGTTAAATCTGCTTTAAAACGCTTAAAATAATTCCTTTCCTGAATAATTCTTGATGTGTACGTTTTACTAAAAGTGAGAGAAGAAAAGTATTTTTAAGTGCTTTTACTTGTTTTCTTTGAAAATGTTAGAAATATGCCAGAGATGTTCTTGAACGAGTAATAGGATATTGGCATGTTTGGGTTTAGCTCTATATTTCGTCTTATTTTTAAACATAAAAATTATTATTGCTTGAATAAATGAGGAAATATGGCAAACAAACAAAAACTATGAAAAAAATTTGAAAATTAGAATTTAAATTCAGGTAGAGTATGAGATAATTTTGACGAGACAGTTGTGCTATATCTTATAGAAAAATAAAAGTATTTTTTCGCATCTTCTTGCATTCGGACCAATGTTCTAATCCCACGGTATATGGGAAAGGCGTGGGTCATGTAAGGCCAATAGAGAGATCCTGATTGCTAAGAAAAAGCAAAAACATCTTATATTCTCACAAATCAGAAGAAGGTAACGTGAAAAGAATTCTTCATTTCTTTAGTATAGCACATTGTTTGCATTATTCATCCGAAACGATTGCAGTGTGTTTTTCTCGTTTCAGCTAAACCTGAATTCTTACTCAAGAGCCACGTGTTTAAAGGGAAAAAAATCTAGCTTTAGCGATGGACAAAAGCCTCAGGAGTCTCTACAAAGTTTTGTAGAATCACGCACAAAAGCCTGGCATTTATATATATATATATATAGTTTTTCAGTCCAGTGAAACATCGAAAGTTTTTAACATTTACAGAAACGGCGGTAACTTTGTCGTTTATACCGTCTCCATAGTTACGTGCATAACACGTATCTCTTTTACTGCTGCAATCTTTGCATTCTACTTTTTATGCTTTCTGGTTTATTGTTACATTTCGTTTTTCCTCAACTGAAATGGATTTTAACCTTTGATATCGAATTCTTTGGATGTAGAAACAAGTCCTCTTTCTTCCTTCGTAGTACAGGATATTGAAGCTTGAAATAACTTGGTTAAGTAAAGCTATGGTCCATTTTACGCTACTAGGTGAACATGATTCTTACTAAGCTACTATGCTGTCCTCTCCTTATATATCTAATAGTTTAGCTGGAAAAACCATTATTACTGTGCAACATTATAAGCATGCTCGGATAAATCCACTGTTTTTGTTTTCCTTTTGAGTCTTTAGTTGTGCGTAGGTAAGAAATAATTCTGAGTTGTGATATTTAAAATGCACACGGTTTTAATATTTTTCTGTCATTTTTTTCTACTTTTGGTGTTCTCAATGCTGATATACGTTTATTACATAAATGGTTTTAATATGTGAGTCAGGTTACATATATTTTGTGTCATTTTTATCATTAATCTCTTAAAGTGCGTTGTTCTAACACAGTAATTCTTAGATAGCTGAGCTACTCAAACAGGCTCTAATTTTGAGTTTTGGACCAGCTAACTGTAAATACTTGAACTCGTAATAACTCGAAATGACTTATTAAACGCTTGAGTTACTTTTGTCAGAGCTGATTACCCAATGCAGCTCAAGTAATGACAAAACGTTTTACATCTTATAAATCCTAACAAATATAGTAGCGTGGGAACTTTCCAGCTAACAAAATTCCTCATATGATTGGTCACACAAGTCAAGAAACATTACAACATGATCACCAGCGGACTAATATCAGTTCTTAATAGTTAACAAGACACAATATAGATAGTGACGGATCAGTTTCAGTTCTCACTAATTAACATGTTTGACCACAAGGTAAGTGACAAATGACTTACAATGTGGTTAGCGACGGATCAGTTTCAGTTCTCACTAGTTAACAAGACTCATAATATGGTTAGCAACAGATCGGTTTCAGTTCTCACTAGTTAACAAGACACTAAATATGGTTAACAAACAGGTTAGTTTCAGTTCTCACTAATTAACATACCTGGTCATAAGGTAAGTGACAAATTACTTACAATATAGTTAGCGGCAGTCTGATACTCCCTAGTAAACAAACCTGGTAATGTTCTAAACAAAAGGTCTGTTTCAGTTTTCTCTAGTTAGCAAACCTGAGAACGCGGTTAGCAACAGGTCAGTTTCAGTTCTAAATAGGTAACATACCTGAAAATACGATTAGCAACAGAAAAATTTCAGTTCTCATTAGTTAACAAACCTGACAACATGATTAACGAGTGGACAAAAGTTAGTTTTAGCTGATTGAAACAAGTAACACATTGGTTAGCAAGAGGATAGTTCAGGTCTTTATAAATTAAGATCAATCTCAGTGGTTAGCGGTAAAGTAACAGTGCTAATTCATATTGGATAACTAATCTCAAAAATCCGAGTACCTGTAGACCATTGTCAGAAACTACTAACTGATAAATCTGAGATCAGTGATTAGCTGTAGACCAATGTAATTTCTGTTTATTTCGCTAATTTCACAACAAGTTTTACAATGGACCAAGTGAGCGATGTTAGTAGCTAACAAAGCTTATAATGTGGTTAGTGGTAAATCAATGATAATATGTTACTAACTAATCAACGTCGCATCATGTTAAGCATGAACCAATGTCAGTTTTTATACGTTAATGTAAATCACAACTTGATTATCAGTGGAGTGGTGTCAGTTCTGTTTAGTTAAAATAAATCACAACTTGACTATCAGTGGAGTGGTGTGTCAGTTCTGTTTAGTTAAAATAAATCACAACATGATTATCAGTGGGTGGTGTCAGTTCTGTTTAGTTAAAATAAATCACAACTTGACTATCAGTGGGGTGGTGTCAGTTCTGTTTAGTTAAAATAAATCACTTCTTGGTTATCAGTGGGGTGGTGTTAGTTCTGTTTAGTTAAAATAAATCACAACTTGATTAGCAGTGGAGTAGTGTCAGTTCTTTTTAATTAAAATAAATCACAACTTGACTATCAGTGGGGTGGTGTCAGTTCTGTTTAGTTCAAATAAATCACTTCTTGATTATCAGTGGGATGGTATCAGTTTTTCTAGTTAAAATAAATCACTTCTTGGTTATCAGTGGGGTGGTGTTAGTTCTGTTTAGTTGAAATAAATCACAACTTGATTATCAGTGGAGTAGTGTCAGTTCTTTTTAATTCAAATAAATCACAACCTGATTATCAGTGAAGTGGTGTCGATTCTGTTTAGTTAAAATAAATTACAACTTGATTATCAGTGATTTGGTGTCAGTTGTTTTTAACTTAAATAAATCACAACCTGGTTATATGTGGCGTGGTGTCAGTTCTGTTTAGTTAAAATAAATCACAACTTGATTATCAGTGGAGTAGTGTCAGTTCCTTTTAATTAAAATAAATCACAACTTGATTATCAGTGGAGTAGTGTCGGTTCTTTTTAATTAAAATAAATCACAACCTGGTTATCAGTGGCGTGATGTCAGTTTGTTTAGTTAAAAATGGTTAACGTGGTTAGAAATAGACCAGTGTCAGTACTGTTAAGAAACCTGTCAATCGTTATTATCTGAAATAATGTGGCAGAGTTCAGCAATAAACCTTACAAAGGGAATAGCGAAGGAGATGTCAAATCTTACTATCTAATGGCGTAAGTACAGTAACCAGCTGAATATTTCTGACGTGTATTATCAGCAAACAAGTCGACACCACGATTAGTGGAAAGTCAAGTTCAGGTATCATCACCCTATGAATTTCGCATTGTATTCATTAGAAGATCAATTTCATTTATTACCTCTCAACATAGTTCACATCAAGATCTGTGGTAGAGTAATATCTACGTTTTTCACCATTTAATAACGTACACGTTATGATTAACGGAGAACCACTGTCAGATACCGTTACTCAAAAAACTTCACACCTAATCATCAACAGATTATACCCTGATTAACGGAGAACCGCTGTCAGATACCGTTACTCAAAAAACTTCACACCTAATCATCAACAGATTATACCCTGATTAACGGAGAACCGCTGTTAGATATCGTCACTCAAAAACTTCACACCTAATCATCAGAAGATTGTACCCTGATTAACGGAGAACCACTGTCAGATATCGTTATTCAAAAAATTTCACACCTAATCATCAAAATAGTATACCCTGATTAACGGATTTTTAAGTGGTAGATGGAAGGTAACTAGTTAACACCTTCTTCCACCAGCTCTTGGACTACTATTTATCAACGAATAATGAAACTGACCGTCACATAGTTGAAAGGGCTAGCATGTTTGATGACCCGCAGATTGCAAGTTGATTGCCCTAACCACCAGGCCATGGAATTAATTTAAATCGCCGTTTTTATACAAATACAGTAATCACAACGTTCAAAATCAATGGATTATTAAGTCTAAGATCTAGAGGAAAAATCTTAATGGAAAATATCCACTGAGCGACAACTGTTATCGCCTAGTGACTATTGACAATATATGCTTTTGGACAGCCATGTATGTTTACATTTGAAACATCTAATGAACTTATTCCGTAGATTTGAATAGGCATTAAACTTCATATATGTTAAAGCATTGCTTGTAATATAACTTATCAACTGGAAGCATAATCTTTTTACATTATATTTTACAAGGTCAAAAACGTTCCATTTTGTAATATATCTTTAAAAAATACGACAGTAAGATCATGAACACATGAAAGATTAAAAACAAAATTTATAAAAATTCAAATATGTAAAATAGCGATTTACTGAATTTATTAGTTTTAGATGCACATTTCTTAAAGTGAATTAAAAGACACGGTGTTTTAGCTCCATTACTCACTGGCTTTAGGTGATAATGTTATTGGATTAAATTTAATATAAAACACGTTGTTTAAGCGAACTGACTCTCTGACTCCAGGAGCAGGAATTATTAAATTATATCGAAAAACACACAACATTCTAGCGAAATGACTTACTTTCTTCTGACATGAAAACGATCATTATTTTCCCTGAACATTTGATGTGTTTATTAATTAATCTTAATAAATCTCCATTTTAGTTGTTTCTTTTGATTTACGTCTTTTTCTTACGATCAGCAAATATTGAATTTTCTTACTTTTTTTAATGAAAAATATTTCCCAGGTGGCTCTCTATTTTCATATTTTCAAATTTTCCCGTCTTTTCATCTTATTGTTTGACCAGCTTGACATTCTACAAATACTTTATACAAATAGACTATACACCTTTCAGTGTACGTGTTCTACTTTCGAAATCTTCGCAAACATAGCACAGATTTAAGAATGACTTTTTATTTACTTTTTTTCTGTTTCATCTGAATCCAAACGTTTCTCATTTTCAGAGGCAATATTTTAAATAAAAGTAAGTTTAGTTAAGTTTTAATAACTTCTACGTCCTTTTTTTCTAATTTAATATATATATATATATATAAACAAAGTTTGTCGTTTTCTTTAGATGATTTTCAAATTTTAATTTCTTTGTCGACAAATTACACTTACTTCTTATACCTAGCTTTCTGGATATTTACATGCTGAATTATTTCAAGAATTCGTAGAAAACTTTCAAAATTTTCAATGTAATTGCCAAACGAATAAACTGTTATTGACAATAGCAGGAACACTTTTTATGATGAATAATTCTTAATAACTGCTTAAATTTTTTCTTTAAAAATGTTATGTTTTTATACAAATTTATAAATCATTAAATCTATTCATTATTTTTTGAAAAATTCATTCGTGTAATAGTTTTTGTTGTAGTTATAAAAACATTAAATCATAAAAAATACTGAATTCGTATTGCTATTAGATAATTACCAGTATGATTAGCTGATAATTATTATACACATTTAACTGTGAGCACAAACTTCAGTATAATTAAATAGCCGCTCTGAATACGAAGTTTAAGCAAGAATCATAATAAAATTTGTGGCTCCACAGTGGCTCAGCGGCAAGTCTATCAGGCTTACAACGCTAGAAACCATGAACCTTAGGATTCATAGTCTAAGTATGCTAACAACTAGGTTGCACCCAGCCTTACTCAACCAGAAAAGTGGTTGATATTTCACCACCGTAAAATGATAGCATTTTGTTTGGTATTAAGCACAAATTTACACAATGGACTGTCTGTGTTCTGCCCACTACAAGTATCTAAAACCGATTTTTAAAGTTATGAACCCTAAAACTTACCGCTAAGCCACTGGGATAAAGGATAACATACACTAAATTATTTGGCTATGTAAGAAAATAATGATGTTATACGGAGTCATAATTACGCAAAGTAAGTTTTAAAAGTGCTCGTTTGTTGAACATTTCCGATATAAAGAGGTGAAATATATAGAAAAGAAGATAAATGTTTTTTAAAGTACAGAGTGTAGACAGAGTTTTTAAGAGTAGTTTTTCTATAAATATTATTATTGTGTAGTACATATTTATAATAGTTTATATCTGAATATATTCTCATCTCACCAAGTATGTAGCAATCATCATTATGAACTTTCAGAAGAGACTCGAGGACTAAGATGGTGTAAATAGTTGTTTCTTGTTCAATTTTAAATATCACTGTTTTTTCGCGTTAACATGGGTTTATAAGGGTTTAACAAATATTTAGTTCTGTTATTCCTAACAGATAACAGTTCACTATTTTGACAGAATCCAGAGAAACTGGATATTTAAACATTTACGAATCTTGATGCCAGTGTTTGTGTTGAAGGTTATTGTAAAGTTTGAAAGCATTTAACTATATTTTATTCTTTTCATCAAGCTTTGTTTTTTGGTAATATTTTCCTTCTTTTGCAAACAGACATAAAATCATATCTTTGTTAATGTGTCTCTTGTCCCATAGTTTCTTTAATCAGTTTCTTAAAAACATATTGTGGATATATTGGATTCATTTTTTTTTTGTATGTGTGTGGATGTGTTATCGATAGTTATCAGAAACTTTCCAATCTAATGTATATAAAAACAATATTTCATTGCTAGTTCATTCCTTATAAAATGTTTATTTTTTCTAACATTTTTCCTGTTGTTCAGAGTTCTTCACATTTGTCAATCATATAGGTTTTACTGTTCTTGCAGGCAGCAATATTGGGCAAGGGAGTCTTGGATTGCTTCGTAAACATTTCCCCAACCTGTTCTATCATGGCTACATTCTCATATCCAGTAGCCATGGTTAGTGTTACAGTTAAATAAATCAATATACATTTATATATGTGCGGTAATATCTACCTAGCTATCTGTATACATAGAAAACATTCAAACACTACTTCTTCAATTTCTAACTTAATCTAGGTTTTAGTTATATTCGTTTCAGTACAAAATTGATATTGGAAATGGAAGAAATGAAATTTGGATATTTAGTTTCTTTGGTATTTTTCATCTTAGGTCAAGCTTTTTTTTTCTTCTTGTATGTATGTGTATGTGTGCGTGTGCGCATGTGTGTGTTAAAACAGCAACTGTCACTATCATAAGAAAAAATATAATAATTATTTGGATCATTTGCAACTCAGTTGCTCAAAATTAACACCAGAGGTTAAAAATACATCATACATATCACTAACTAATCGACAAGAACACTATCATTCAGAATCATCCGAAGCATGAAATAAGTTTGCTAGTTTACATTATATACACTAGCTCTTGTAATAGTTTTTTTCGGAATTTTCGGATGAGAAATTTAGAAATACCTTTAGTCGGTATTAGCATGTGAAGAATGCTATAGTTTTAACTGAACAGTAATTATTAACAACCAAATAAATAAAACAAGCTTGAAATACGAATATAAGTGTTTTTAGAGTTAACTGGAAAAAATCATCTTATTAGGGTATCTTCTAATGTAAATCGCTTACTATTGTTTGCTTGTATTATAGTTAAGCACAAAGCTACACAATGGGCTATTTGAGCTCTGACCACCACGAGTATCGAAACCCGGTTTCTAGCAGCGTAAGCCTGCAAAAATACCGCTGTGCCACTGGGAGTCCGCTTAGTATTAACAACACCGTTAAACATAATGATAAACAATAGATCACTTTTTTTTTTCTGTCTTTATTTTTCCAGTATTTCTGAAAATGAACTGTATTACTTGAAACCAATGTTTTGGTATTACATGTAGAGTGACTTTAAATACAATGTGGTCCAAAAGCTAGTTCCCCACACTTAAATCTCTTCTGTATGAATAGCATTTGAGCTGCAGTTACTCGTTAGATCTTTGTAAGTCTAAGTGGGGACCATTAGTTAGCGTGCTGGTCTGCGAATCTGAGAGTCCGTGGTTCATGTCCCGTTATCGCCAGAAAAAAACAAAAACAAAACATCATGCTCCGCACTTTGTGGCCGTGAGTCCGTTACAATAGTGACAGTCAAATTCCACAATACTGTCTGAAAAGTGAGTCCAAAGAGTTGGCGGTGAGTGGGGTTGGCACCACCTTCTAGGGATGTCTAGCACAAATAGCTTTTATGTAGCTTTGTTTATAATTCAACAAAATGTGCAAACAGTCTGTGTGCTATAAATTTACACTTACATATACGCGTACATTATTCTGAAACATTTAAAAAGTGATACTACATTGCTCTGAGACAACTACCTATTGGAATACCCTGTAGTTATATAGTTTTTTTTAATATAGTAACTGTAATTTTTACCCTAAATTAAAACCAGAAAAAATGGGCTTAAACGGACTTCAATACTTAAAATGTTATAAGTATTCTAAAACTGAATAGGCGTTCAGTAATTAATGGTATATTCTGTATAACCGTTTTAATTATACATATTCATTACATTTTTATAAATGATATCGATAAATTATGTTCAAAAGTGAATGGCTAAAGTTTTCTTTCTTGCCATTTCTGTTTCAACCGTGATGTTGATTTACACACTATAGTTTAGTTGGAAAATGAGCAAATTACTGTTTATCCCTAATTTCACAAATATACTAACTTTGCATTTTAAACTAAAATCTCAAAAACACGTAAATTTACTTTAAAGACTTTTCTCCAAGTGAAGTTACAATGTTTACAGGAAGGAAAAAATCAACAGCGATTTCTACTGAATCGAAGTTGTACGCTGACTGAAGAATTTGTACGTTGGAGATTTCTTGAAGTTAGAAAAGAACATATTTGAAGAGTTTGGAAAAGTTGTAATGTTGAAAAACAAAACAAATATCGATTGAAATTAGTATTATTTCTTTTTTTTATCCAGGTATTTTTAATCTGTATTTTGGCTTCTTAAACACAGCACTGATAAAACTGCCCTCTAGTGGCGTAATTGTTTCACTATTTTCATCATATTCAAGAAAAGCCGGTTTAAAGGTGGTCTTTCCTTCTAGTAACCACTTCAAGGATTTTAAAGCTCTATTTATTAAGTCCTACGAAACCACTTACAACGACAGTTTTTTTACGACCAATAAAAAAAAGAGCAAACATGTGCTTCACTGGTGTTTATTTCTGTGATAAAGTAATCCACAGTTCCAAAGCCAATCAAATTAAAGTGTTAGTTTGATTGTTCTAAAAGTTCCATCAAATTTACTGTAATAATAATTACTACGTTTTTCTACTTCTTTTTATTTCTGTTTCTTGAAAATACTCGTGCCCGAACGGGCCCTGTAAGACTGAACTGGCCGAAAGAAAATAATCTTTTCTCTTTCAAGAGATTTGTTGTAGGTCAGAGTAAACTAAAATACTAAATACTAAAATTATGAAAATAATATTATTCTTTAATAACAAATGTAAATACTAAAATTATTTTACATCTACTACTAACATGCTTCGGTAGCTTTGTTTGATCTTATTAGTCTTATAATGTTTGTTTGTTTTAAGTTAAGCACAAAGCTACACAATGGGCTATCCGTGCTCTGCCCACCACGGGTATCGAAACCCGGTTGTCAGCGGTGTGAGTCCACAGACATACCGCTGTGCCACTAGGGGGCTTATTGTAATCATGTGGTCATCAAAATGATCCTGAATTTCTCATTCATGTTTTGTTAGAAATTTGATAAATCCATTTTTTTAAACTCCAGGGATAGAATCCAGGTTCTCTTACTCGCCAAACTCCACCAAATAGCCATTCTAATGAGAAATATTAAACAATCCAAACGTTTTATCTACCAACAAAAGTACAGTTATAGATTTTGCGTTTAAATAACAAACAAAATGTGATTTATAAAATAAAGGGCGAAAGTTTTTATATTTGGGTAATTTCAATTTTTGTAGTTCACAGAAAGGTTTGCTCTTCCGATAAAAAAAAAGCAAAATGTGACTTAATTCGACTTACAAAACTCCTTAATTTCTGCCAAACAATTTGTAATCAAACTTATAAAAATATGAAACCCAACTTTTATGCCGACCACTTCAAGGCAAGCCACTATAGATTAACTACTTTCGGTATCCATGAGAACCCCCCCCCCCCAGTGGCTCAACGGTAAGTCTGCAGGTTTACGACATTAAAAAAAGGGGTTAAATACCCGTAAAGGCTCGGCATGGTCAGCTTCGGTCAGCTTCGAAGAGAAAAAAGGCCACCTTGGAAATATCCTGATTCTGACTAATACATGCTAAAATATTTCATATTTTAGTTAAGTTCAGTGGAAGAAATTGTCCATTGGATTCAGACTTTGCAGGTTTATGTTGCTTTCTCTTAAAGAATCATCGGTTTAATTCCAGAACTTAAACAGACAGCTAGTGAGCAATATATACAGCCATTTTTTGAGCTACTCTAATTGAATGATGGGATTTGACCGACGTTTTTTAGCGGACCCCGGCAACTTGCAGGTCGCGGGTTCAAATCCTCCCTCTGAACATGTTCGCCCTTTCATCGGTGAGGGCGTTATTAGTGACGGTCAATCTCAGTATTCGATTAATGTAACCCATGAGTTGGAGGTGGGTGGTATTAACTAGCTGCCTTCCTTCTAGGCTCTCACTTATAAATTAGATACGGCTAGAGCAGGTAGCTATCGAGAAGCTTTGCTCAGAATTCAACAGACAAACCCACAGCTCCAAACGGAAGAGCGAGATTATTTTTTTATGTAAGATAACGAGACACGAACCACTGACTTCAGATCTACAGTACGGCATGCCAACTACTACGCCACGCCCGGCCTTTACGTGTAAGAAAGTTCATAACAAAAATATACGATTGAATGTTAAAACTACGTGTAATAAACAACTTTTAAACTTTTAATTGCATCATTCAGCTCCGAAATTTTACAGTAATTCAGAGAAAATAGTTTCAATGCAGAGGATCAGTTTATTCTATCGAAAATATATATACAGATAGTTTTTCTGGGTAAACGCTTTGTATAATAAACGACGTGTTTCAGTTACGCTTTATTAAAAAGAATGACGCAGTGTTCATTTTATTTCTCAAAAATATATTTAACAGTAATCACAAAGACATGCGTAACATTTAAATGGTTTCTTGGCATTGTGTAAACATATTTAGAAAATGTTCATGCAGTTCATGAAAGGCACATGTTTTCTACTAAAGTATTTTCATGCGTCTTGCGTTCTCTTCAATTGCAAAACGGTTAGTATTGTTTTTGGTAATGCATCATGTCGATTTCAAGTTAAAATATAAGGGGAATATGGTCACTGTTGACGAACCACAAATCCTTATGCTACTCGCGTAGATTGACGAGCACGTGCCTGATTGCGTTCAACTTTTCAACATCCTGATAGATTAAGCAAATAATTACCCTTTTAGAGAAGTATATGTATGCTGTTGAATGTATAGATCTAAACGATTACGTTTTGACAATGAGATTCCACATGAAAGACTTCGTAACAATGACTTTACATATTATGTATAGCGTTAATTACTTTCCCCAAGAGTCACATGAAATACGTCACCAGAATTGACCCCATTATCCCCCCTTTTGTTGTTGTTAATATACTTGTTTCACTGCGACAGTTTCTGTTTGATCTCGTGCGTTGGGCTCAAAGGATTGAGGAAAAATAAATTACACTGTATCTCTAATGAATACATAATCTGCCCAGGGATCAAGCCAAGGAAGCCGATGTCGTGCAACCAACACGTCTCCGTCATGGCGCTGCGGTCCGTTAATCCCAATTTGTTCTCGGCGTTAACGGGTTTGATGGACACTGTTGGGAAAAGTGACCGAGAGGGATTCAGTACAGCAGTGGTAGGCTTCCGATCAAGTCTCGTTTGTGTTGGAGGTTGACTAGCTTTGGTTTTATTGATTTGATAGCTGTGTGATTTACGAACTTTGTTTTGTTTACTCTTTCTTTTCTCTGCCTTCACACCGGTTTTAGTTATGCAAAGCTGTGGATGTTGTCCATATTTTTCATTGTTTAAAATTTCAAATAATAATTCTTAAATGGCAAATGCAATTCATAAAGCTATTCTGAAATGCCTGCTGTGGTAATAATGCATTTTCTGCGATACTTTTCTTTCACACGTTTCTTATTCATTAGATGATCTAGTAAGTGTAATTAATATCAACTTCTGGACAAAGGAAGTTGATTACTTAGTTCAAAACTTAAAAAAAAAATCAATCCAGTAATGAAGTTAATACATTATTATTAAGTTGTTACTTATATTACTGAGCGAAATTTAATGAAGAGTGATACAGATTAGTGAGACTATAATAGCCACGACTGGTGAAACCCTCAAACGTAGAAGAGAATAGACACTATATTGTTGAATAAGTACATTTTAAGCTGTCATTATTATTTAATGGGGGTAAAAAACTAAGGACATTGCGCTTTGTATTATTTAAGGCATTTATGATAAATCCTTAAGGTTCAAGAAAAAAAAACAACAACAACATTGGTCATCAATACCACCGTCAGGGGACACTGCCGTCGGAACACTTCTAATCTACCTTATGCAGAACTTCGGACATTTGAGTTTTACAGAAAGGATACATAGAGTATAGGATCAGCTTAAACCCAACGGGAAAATATTTATATATAACTTACAGGATCAGCCTTATGGGTACAAGTAGAAAAAAAAAGGGTTTGGGGGTACTTCAATTAAAAACTATACTGACGTTTTCAACCCAATTACACATTTAATTCTGTTTGATGATACAGCCACGAACAAATAGAAATCTGTTTCAAGTTGTAGGATGTTGCAATAAATTTGTTCATGCCACTGGAGATGTAGAATTTCTTGTCTTCAACTAATTATATGAACAAGACTGAAGTCCTCCAGCTCTTAATTGTGTTAAACACGTATTGGTTAATCTAAGCAGTGTGGTTGGAAACACACGTAGGTGATTTGTCATTTAAGACACTCACAGTGACATGGCTGTAGCAGAAGGGTGATCGATCAGATCAACAATATATTGCTAGATGTGTGGAAACTATCTACACGAAAAAATGCATTCTTGTTCTATATCAGGTTAAATATATCAACAATAAAGAAGCTATATTTTTTAACATTTGACGTAAGAGCAGCAGTTAAATTTAGAAGTACTAACACTTGACACTATATTCGCATGTCTACGTGTATTTTATTTAGCAGTTGTTTCTCTCTATTATTACCCTTTTGATATTACTTTATGTAAGCCAAGTGTATTTTCTGATATTCTGATTAGAGATATCGCTATTTTTATACACACACCAGTTACGAATACACACCAATGTCTTGTTTGTTTATTTTTTTATTCAGGTGCTAATCTGATTACGTGTTTGTGTTTGATTGGATAAATAGACAAATACGTGTTGAAAAGCTCAAGAGTGTTACGTATTGAAAGAACGAAAAACGCGAGTCTTCTATTACAGAGTAGAACACATATTGATGGCTGTTTCTACGAAATGTAGAACATTTAGACCTATGATGTAATAATCTACACTGACGGTAAAAACACCTCTGTGAACCTGTAACGCACAGCGTGAGAGTCGTGTCGCACCACCTTTATCAACATTTAATTTGTCCTGACTATGAAAGGGGCAACGTAAATGTGACTACACTTTCTTAGAAATAATTCTGCTAATGTGCTCGCAGAATCAAGAAGAAAAATGATAAATTAATATTTTATTTCATAGTACCTGATATTCCTTTACATAAATTCCACGCCGCTTTGGGGGTGGAGCTGGTAAGTCCTTGTAACAAATATTAGCAGTAAGAACAGTTGTTTGAGACTGGTGGTTTCCATGCACAAATGTTTGCGCTTATCTGATAATCTATCGACCCAACTAAACCTAAGCCACTAGAGGATAACTAGCATAGAAACGCCTGAAAAAAAAAAGGCTTAAGTCTAGTCTAATTAATTAGCAACCCCAGCTCGTTGATAAGCCTATCAATATTACTAGGATATTATAGTAGCCGTCTGACGACCATGTCCTCATTTGACAAAATTACAGTGGTCGAATTTGCTGTGACAACAATATACTTCTTTTAATCAGGAAAATGATATAGATATCATAAATGCAAGCCAGGTTTACTCAGATATAATTATTTTCTCCTTCCTTGAAATACTGAAACGACAATAAATGACTTTCATTAAATTCGCAATTAAATTCATTTTGATCTGCCACTTATTACAAACTGAAGAATTATTACAAAATGAACGTGGTGTGTGGGGTTATAAACTAAAGAATCGCTCTGATATTTTATTTTGCTTAATAAAACAATTATCGTGAATGTAAATAACGATATTTTTACACAAACCAGATTCTCATAATTAAGACAAGATTAACCTGAACATTATTTTACCATCTAGCAAATTAACAACAAATAAATACCGGTTTAAGCAGAGGCAAATGTATCGTCAAAACTTTCGGCTTAAAGGAAATGGAGTAAATTTTGTGAAACGTCATATTTCATGTGATACCTCCATCGGATAATTATATTTCAATTATAATTTTCAATTGTAAGTGTGGTTGTTGCTCAACCTTGGACTATTTGCATCTATATGTGGCTCTAGGCTTTCCTTTGAACGTTTTTTCTTCAAAGAAGTTAATTGCCTGAGTAGAAATAATTATACTTTGCCTTGAGGATTTTAACGACATATTCCATATTATCAGAGGTTGTTTTTTATCCACTCTCACAAGATTTATGCTTTTGCTTGTTTTTTGTTTTTTTTTTTGCTTATTTGCTGTTAAGCATAAAACTACACAACAGGCTCTCTGTGTTCTGCATACAGCGGGTATCTAAATCTGAATTTTAGAAGTATAAGCTCTCAGATTAACCACTGAGCCACCGTGGTGGGGGGGGGGCAAGAGTTAGAACTCCAGAAATTACCAAATTACCAAAAAGCTATCTTCAAGACATTTTATCTATGCCCAAAATCTAGTGATTAAGATTACTTCCCTGTTCGATAGAGTTAAACATAACTTTCTGTTCATCCACAATGATGATGAAAATTGTAACTTTAAAAGCATTAATATTTATTTTTTATCAAAAACAGCTGGCAATTTTAAATAATTATTAGCATAATTGTATTTTTTTTTCCCTTCAATCGTACATGGTGTATATTAAGCTTTTAAATGTTATTTTTATTAAATATGAATTAAATTTGCTGTAGTTAGAGATACAAAGAGACTATTCAGTACAGTCATTATAATGATAAATGTACAATAAAAACGTCTTGTTATTTTAATCACATAATTCCCGATGAATCTCTAGCATCAGTATTGTTGTTAATCAGTCATGGTTAATTAATTTTTTACCTATAGCAACAATGTACAAAAATGTCGACATTAGACTATTATTTAAGTAGGATAACAGTGAATAATTAGATAAAAAGATCAAAAATGTTGATCTTGTATTTAAGTTCAATGAAAAATATAAATGCAAATATATCATTGCTGTTTCGTAGAAATTTTCCCATAAAAAATCTTATGCGACGATCATTAACAAACACGCTTTCATGTATAATTAAATATGACATAAAATATTATCACTTGTTTTTTTAACGGCCAGGAGCAAGCAAATGAAATAAGCAGCACGCTGCAGGTGGTTTTGCAGTAACTCAAAACAATGTTTCAAATTAACAACGTTTGTACACCTTTGACACTACACAATTTCCATTATATACAGCTCTGCGCACAGTTGTGATTCCGTCTATATTGGGAATATAAGCATTGTATGAAATATCTATGGGTAGGGAAGGAATGTTTTCGTCGCCTTGCTGAGCTATTGTTAGAAGCAACATGGTAAATTTGTTGTTACAATATGATAACAGAAGATTTAATAAGCAACTGTTATCGATAAAGCTATACATGTTTTGCATGTAAAATATTCCTGAACTTTTTACTTTGTAATAATAAAGTGATAAGAGTTATATTTGTGAAGTAAAATCTTTTATTTTGTCATATAAGCAAATTAATAACTAGCTAGCTAGCTTATAGAATAAAAGAAATAGTTTATGAATCCTAAGAATGAACACGTTATTAGGTTTATTAATCCAAGCTTTAAGTAATTGAATTGTAATGTTTTCTTAATGAAATTATTTTAATTGTGATGTTCTGCTACTTCATTAACCGCATAACCTTTTTAAAACTTGAGGGAAAAAAAGGATCTAAGACTAGTGGGGATTAGATGTTTAACTTTTTGCTAGTGCATGGTTTGATTTGATGGATGAAGTCAATTACTCTCTACCACGTGTGGTAAACGCATCCCAACAAACTTCGCGTGTTCACTGGTTGTACATCCCGTGTCACTTCTGTTCTTCCTATAGGTCCTCCTATTGGAATTATTTGGGCAATTTATTTTCTAAGAACTAAAGAAAGCTGGACATAACAAGAAGGGCATTATAAGGGCGATCGAAGCGACATTTCTCCGGGAGACCATGTAAGTGTGTGTATATGTGTGAGAGAGCGAGAGAAAGACAAATATATCAAACAAGACAAAGCAAAAGGTGTAGTTACACATGAAGTATTAAAAGTGCACAAGGAATGTACACAATGTTACACATTAAGTAGTTTACAGCTCCTCTGGGTAGTTTCATGGTTTCTATGAGTAACTAATTTTAATAGTGACAGATATTAGTTTATATTTTCTTTGTGCAACATTGTGATACCTTTAAAATAGTTTAGATTAAAATTATGTTCTAAGATAATCATATATCAGAAACGGTCAATGTGTGATGTTAACTAGATAATAAATCTGCAATTGAGCGCTCCATAGTGTTCAACTGCGTAAAATTTATTAAAATGAAAATGTTTTAAAGCACATGATCATTTCATCTAAAAGATAGAGAAGGTAGTTTTGAACACTATAATCAAACTTTAAGCACGCAAAGAAGCTCAAGCTTTGTTTTACTCTAAAAATTCATACAAGAACAATAAATCCCATTGTATATGGAATAGCATGCACGTGAAAAACAATTGCTTCTGTCATTGCAAGGCTTGTGATTGATTGCGTCTTGTGTAATCTGTGGAGAGTTTATAACTTTCAATTTGGTCAGAATGTTTGCTAGGTAATAGAAAATCTTTGAAAAAGAAGGAAATTTCCATGGACAGGCACCACACAGGTAATTTGGAAGAGAAGAATCCCATTAGAGTAAATTTATCCAATAGGCCTGGTTTGTTCTATCTCGTGAGCATCTTGAAAGATTTACCATTTGCAAACGTAAAGCATGCACGCTACAGACAGATTTGAAAACACACAAGAAGACTAGAGGAATGAAGAATGCTAACCCTCACTGGGAAGAAAGAGGACGAGAGGGATAAATTATTTTCATTCTTTTATCTAGGTACATGTTTACGTACAGGTGTGTGTGTGTGTGCTTTTGAACACCCTGTAATTTTCCATCCCTCATTTACAGAAACATTGGAAATCATTCGAAGAATATTTTTTTGACATTATGATTACTATACAATAACAATGCATGATTCTTCTGAAGCAGACGTAACGAAAATGAAGAACATACTTTACTAAAAAGAACAAAATGAACTAGGGCATAAAAAGTTGAATTTTCGATTCTTTTGTTTATATGTCAGTCAGTTTTACGACAAGAAGTTTCAAGTTCCATTTAATGATTTGCTATTGCTTCAAACTAAATATTTCGCTTCATTTATATATATATATTATGTGTGTGTGTGTGTGTGGACCAAACTTTCGAGTTTTGTAACTTATGTAAACCTTATAACTAAGTTCTGATAGTATAAGTAACTGCTGAAGTAATATTTGGTTTTATTTTCTTACACATTTTAAGCAATCAAAGGTTTTCCAAACCTATAAAATATTCAACAATTTGTAATAATATAAATTTTCTTCATCATAAATTTCAGGATAAATTAACAATTTCACCACTGTGTTAAAATATGAACTCAATCTCGATGTTTAAAGAGCAAAAATAAAACGTGGGAAAATATAATTTCTTTCAACGTCAACATAAACGTCAACCAATCAAAACCTATTAAACCATGAGGATTTGAAAAGAGATTTAAATGTCAGTTTGTTTTAGAGAAAACCCACATTGGACTATCTGTTATGTCCACTACGGTGAGTCAAACCCTGGATTTTAACCTTGTAACTCCGTAGACTAACCGCTGTCCCACCGGGGGACTCAAAGGTCACTATTAGAAAGAATGACATCTATTTTATTGAGTGTAGGTAGATCAGGCCTAAACTCTTTCCTGTTCAATTTTATATCTTCTTTCATTTGCATAGACCAATAGGACTGTAATTATTTGTGTTGTATGTTTTAAAAACTGATTTATAACATGAATACCAAAAAAAAAATCTTCTCTGAAAGTGATGACTGTAATCCTAGACATCGTTATTCATGTCACACGACATGTTACTACAGTTCACTGCGTTGGGATAGTTCTAGGTTTGTACAAGTAGCTTCTTTCAAACAAACAAGACTTATATTACTAGTTCAAAATGTAATAATTTAATTACCCCAACAAATCACAGTTCAATGTCAGTTCTCACTGTTTGTTCTATTAGAATGCACTCAGGCATATAACTATATGCATACCAGAAGCACCGCCTTGCCTGTCTTAGAAATACAAAATACATAAAATTACAATAATGATAAAAACGATAATAAAAAGTTACCTAAACTCCAAATAATTTCTGACAAAATTATTTCTACCACTAATAATTCACGAATTTTTCATACGCGGTAGGATAACTAAAATGAGCACGATATTTGTACAGAATTTTTTTGTGCTAAATTATTCTTGTTGGTTGCATTTGTAACAATTCTACATGGACTTTTTTTTTCGTCAGGTAGTGTTGGAGTCTTGCATGTGCCCTTGCATAGTAAGGCAAAATAGCATAACCTTGATAATACATCATATGCAGTTTTCGGCCATGTGCCAAATTAGACTAAAGTAACGAAATGCAATATCACATTTATTTTTAATCAAAGATAACCCATGGAACAAACTATTTATATCATGAAGGGAGTAGTACTCAATAAGTAGAGGGCGCTGTACCACACCCTCAGTCCTCAAAACATAATTCACGGTGTAGACCACTCAGAGGTTTATAGCAGCGTTAATTGCGGGCTTCCAGGAAACCGCCATAATTACACTAATGTTTCTCTTTTAAGTCTGTGTCATTGCGTGCATCAGCAGAGACAAGAAGAGATATACTTCAAGCACGAATATCTCTGGTATTTACAAGAAAATGAGCAATATCTATGTCTATAAATATTGATTATCTATCGCAAAAAAAAGAACTTGCCATTTTTAATGCAAGATAACAAATGTTTAAATTTCACTTCATGAGAACAGTCGTTGTCATATTTGGCATATGCATATGTTTAACTATAGTGGTATACGTGTGCTTGAATATTTGATTAAAAAAATACTTTCACACATACACCCGTATACATGAATATTTTAGGCCAGAAAGTTGACAATCAGAAAACGTGATCATCTAGTTTTTATTGTCTGACTTTAATTTGTAATTTATATAGCAATAAACGTAACATTATCCTCATAAGGTAACTACAACTTAAGCTTATGTTGATAAACAGTATACTTTTACATGATTACTGTACTGGTGTTTTCAGCGTGAACGGAACCTTATGTGCCACGTACCTAAATTCCGATCAGGAGATCAGCGAGGCTAAGCTACCCATAATTTATAACTGCTGGACAGAAGGGAGGACACACAATCACCAGCACCCACCGCCTATACGAATAGTCTTAACTTATTAGCAGGATCGACTGTTACAGTTATAAGATTTCGGCAGCTGACCTGTAGTTTGACACGCTATTCAATAGGCCACACCTCTCTCTTCATCAATATCTTGCGCATTTTTAAAAAATGTCCTCATTTCTCATGACTACCAATCGTAACTAATACATTAGTATTTACAGTATATTCTAATTTCTTCATGACTTAACGTGACTCTCTTATTTTTCTGTTAATTTGAACATCGGTCCATATCATTTTCGAATGTATGACTAATTGCGAAGTTAGTTTCAGAATCAGAGTATTAAGTTTCGTTTGTTTCTTTCTTTTTGCTATTCTGTAAGCAATTTATAATCAAATTATTTCATGCTGTTTCTTCGTCGAACTCTTCAAGAAATAATATATTTGAAGTTTAAAAAAACAAAAGTCATATTATTTTATTTTTCGGTCCCCCGGTAGGACGGCGATAAGTTACGGACTTACAACGCTAAACTCCGGGGTTCGATTCACTACGGTGGACACAGCAGATAGTCCAAAGTGTCTTTGCACTAAAACGAAAAAAAAAAAACTTTTTTCTATTGTTACACAATGAACGGACTCTTATTCGAGAGTATTAATTAGTGTAAACTTTGTTGACATTGTTTTGATAAACAACACAAAAACAATTTGATTGTGTGAGTATGTATAATTACATTCAGTGCCCTTTATGAACTAAGTTGTATTGCTAGTTACTTAAACCTTGCTATATTTAAAGGGGTAAATTAACGACAATGTTTTTTATGTGTAAGAAAGATATCTGACCGTTTTTGATATATCCTAAAATGGCATAACAACAGCTAGATGTAGATGTATACTTCTACTTCTGAAAGTATGAGATACCCTAGTTGACAAGAACTGTATATATAGCGAGTAACGATAACTTAGTTTTGGATATATATAATGAAATATTTCATTAAAAATTAAATCCATACCCGACTTTTGTTGTCAAGACACTTTCACACGATCAGTAGCTTTACAAACATACAGAAGGAACAGAAGGAGTTAAAAAAAACACATATTGTTATAGTTCTATTTTGTCAAGCACTTAACCTATACTGCTCCGCAGCTGATAATGGTTGATTTATTTCGACAGTGGGAACATGAAAAGCTAGGTCTAAGTCTATTTATCAAAAACCTAGCTTTGTTTCCCATATTTGGGAATCTCAAACGTTGCCACTCAGGTCGTTAAATAGGACACTGTTTTTCACTGTTCTACAAAAACATAAATTCTTTCATTGGAGTCTCTGTTTCCTTAGAAAAGGTGGCAGTTCTGTACTGCAGGAATGTCGAACCGTTCGTTCCCCATGACCAGCCTTCACTGCTGCCTTTCTTTAATCTTTTGATGGCTTTTCAATAGGACGAATGTGAGTTAAGGTGCAGCCAAGTGTAGGAAGACGGACGGCTGAAGTTCAAGATAGCCAAAGTTCCTCAACAGCTTGTAGGTGTTCGGGGAGTTGTCGCCCGCCCTTTCAAACGCAATCAGTGCCTCAAACGTCTACATGGCAAGTTGGGGAAAGGACAAAAAGGTGCGATTATTGATTCGAAGCTCTCTCAATCACCAACGAGCGGTACTTTATCTAGAATAGAGGCGAGTGCAGGTTTAAGTGTTGTTTGCCTCGTTTTTGCAATAAATGATGTCTGCTTCGTAGCAAAAATAAATAAATAAAAAAATGCAATATTTATACTATTTGCCATCAACCTGTTCAGTGCTTCTGTAACTTGAATAAGAGTCAATTGAATCGATTTTAATTACTCCGTATTTTTAATTAAGGCTCAATAATAAGTAAATCTATTATGAATGAATTGTTCACGCCTTCTATCATAAATAATTTTGCAGTACGTGTTCAACTAGGCTCTAGCCTTTAACATTTTACATGATTATAAATATAAAATCTAATGTAATTGGTTCATTAATATTGTTAGCTCTGAAAGTTTTCATTTTTATGTTATTTCTAAGAATTTCATTAATGTTTTCTTCGTGACATTTCCAGAGAAAACGCATTCAAAATGGTTCTTGCACAGAAGAAAAAGTTAGTAAAGTAAGTAAATATTCCGTAGCATATTTGTGTCGTATATATGGTGACTTCTCTAAGGTTCTGATGCAGGAAAATTAAACTATAAATTAAATAAAAGTGTGTGTAATATTCAATAGGAGCAGATAAAAATGAAATATAAGCAACGCCTTGAAACACATAGCCATTTTTAATTTTTAAAAAGTCCGTATGATTTTTAATAGTCGACTTCTCATGTCTTTTTTGTTTGTTATGGATTTCGCGCAAAGCTACACGAGGACTATCTGCGCTAGACTAGAGGGAAGGCAGCTAGTCATCACCACCCACCGCCAACTCTTGGGCTACTCTTTTACCAACGAACAGTGGGATTGACTGTCACGCTATAACGCCCCCACTGCTGAAAGGGGGAGCATATTTGGTGTGACGGGGATTCGAACCCGCGACTCGCAGATTGCGAGTCGAGCGCCCTAACCACCGGGCCATGCTGGGCCTCTCATGCCCTGACGTGAGGAGTTTTCTTTAGAGTGATACGAATAAAAGACACCCTAAGGTTGAATCAACAGACTCCTCTGTTTTTTTAACAAACAGGAAAGCTACTGTTTTATATCTTGTATCATCATTAAAAAGATAAAAAAGTTTTCTTTAATTTTAACGATAAATGCGTCGGTTGTAGGTAAAAGAGTATGGTTCTTAACATGAACACTTCTTTGTCGACACGAATCTTGTGATTACAAAATAGATACTATCAAAGTCCATCCAGGAATATAACAAAACACTTTCTAGCCTAGAGAATCTTTGTTGTTAGCACGATTATTCAGGAATTAGAATTTTCAGAATATTTCCACATTCAATTCTACTGCTTAATTTGCGTGCAAGTTTGTTTGTTTCGGATATTCGCCGAAATCTTCACAAGTGTTAATGGCGCTAACCGTCCCTAAATTTTAACTGATGGACTAGAAGGCCTCGTGTTCAGAAGCTAGAAATGAGTGAATGTTCGCCTCATGGTTCACGTTAAACATCATAACCATCAAAGAACAATATGAGGGGTGTTATTATTTACACAACTGTGGCTCATGGTTAGTTCGATTTTATTTCTGAAACGAATGTCTAACTGCTAGGAAGGATACTTCAACTAATTGAATGACTATACAAAAAACAGGTACGAAACTTTCTCAGTTAAGATAGCATTGCGTGCGACATTCGCGAAGTAATTTTATCTGTTAATGGAAAAGTAAACGTCTTGTTGGAAAACTTCCACTCCGAGCAGTAGGGCTGACTTAGAATGTTCTGCTACCCTGTTAATAATGTGTGCTAAATATAAACAAGACATATGATGACCCTGATCAGTATGTATATCTACTTAACTCTAAGACAAACATGCAGCAATGAAGCATGTCCGTTATTTCTTGTTAAAATAATTGCCATCTATGACATGAGAATAACATGTTTAAGCACAGTCACTATCGTGTGTGACCATGTTAGGCAAAACAAACACACGTTTATGGGAAATCATGAAGATCTATAAAGTAGATGTATATATACGTTTGTTTACATATATATTTATTTAAAAAGATGTCAATAATTATGCTCATTTTAACATATGGAAGTTAAAAATTCACACAATACCAGCCAAATCAACAGAAAATGTTTATGTTAAGGTATGTTGTGTGTATTAATTTTGCAGCTTTAAGAATATTAAACAGTAACATACTTTCTCTAGTTGAATTTTATGAGCGAGCTGATTGAGTTGACTTATGTTTTACTAGTTGTTCTTTCTATATAAGAAAAACGTCACGATCTTGGTGTTCAAAAAGCTTTCTTGCATTTCTTCTTACAATCAAATAATGATAAGCGAAATTATAATATCATGTCAAATATAAAATCTGATTTTAGTCTTTATCATTTAATAACACGATGCATATATATATACTCAGTGTATATTTAACATACTTTATCATTTAATAACACGATGCACATATATATATACACAGTGTATATTTAACATACTTTATCATTTAATAACACGATGCACATATATATATACTCAGTGTATATTTAACATACTTTATCATTTAATAACACGATGCACATATATATATACTCAGTGTATATTTAACATACTTTATCATTTAATAACACGATGCACATATATATACTCAGTGTATATTTAACATACTTTATCATTTAATAACACGATGCATATATATATATACTCAGTGTATATTTAACACTTTATCATTTAATAACACGATGCACATATATATACTCAGTGTATATTTAACATACTTTATCATTCTGGTGAAACAGCATGTGTGTGTTAGGAACGAAATTATAACAGGTTTGTCGCTATGCGCAAAGCAATAAAGCGAGTATCAAGTTACAAGAAAACTATAATTCCTCTCTCGTGATTAATGTCAGATGAAATCAAAAGAAAAACATTACATATATATATCAGAATTACTCGTGCTTCTTAGAAATTTACACTCAGACTCTTGATTATATTACCATAGCAACGATATATTTACAATATACATAGGAAAAAAAGAGATACTCTTTTGATTCTGTATTTACAGGGAACGGAGAACGTTCTAGTTCGTGTGTCAAGTAATTCTAATTAACGTGTATCCAGGGGCAACAGCGTGCTACAGCCTGTAAGAAGCTCACGCACAAAAAAAATATGACTTAGTAAATGGGTGAGTCACAGTTGAAGTGTTGCGTAAAAAAAAGAGGGGCAGGCGAAGAGCTGAACTACTGATGCTACACAAGCAAAAAAACACGGTGATTACGAGTTGATTGTTCCTAAAAACTAACCCTGGAAACCTGTAGATTTTATGTTTTTCAGAATTTACAGTGCATATGAAGAGATTTAGACACTTCAGATAATATTAAAAAACATTTTTTTTTATTTTTGCCAACGTTGCTTCTTTATCAGGGGTACTAGTAGTACACGTACTTCAAGCCCTGATGAAGCCACAATGGCGAAACGTTGGCAGAAATAAAGTTGTGGTTTTTTATTCTCTGGAAAGAAAAGGTCATTTTTATCATTTTTAGTTGACACAAACAATTCTAATTTACATGACCTTACTTCACCAACCGAAAGAGGCCCGGCATGGCCAGGTGGTTAGGGCACTCGACTCGCAATGTACGGGTCGCGGGTTCGAATCCCCCCTCACACCAAACATGCTCACCCTTTCAGCCGTGGAGGCGTTATAATGTGACGGTTAATCCCACTATTCGTTGGTAAAAGAGTAGCCCAAGAGTTGGTGGATGACTAGCTGCCTTCCCTCTAGTCTTACACTGCTAAATTAGGGACGGCTAGCGCAGATAGCCCTCGTGTAGCTTTGCGCGAAATCCATAACAAACAGACAAACCGAAAACAATTAAGTTGTTATAACTTAATAGGTAAAATGTAAGTGGAAGTAACATTGTATCATGTTTTTTTAATGTGCCTCTGTATCCTCAAGTAAAAAATACTACTTTCTGAGATAGTCTCTGCTTAGTTTATGAATTCAAATAAATGAACCGATAGAAGAAACGAGAAAACTTTTAATGAATACATGAAATGGAGATGATTCAGACAAGCATTTTGATATGATTTTACTGTTTTTTTGTTTCTTCATCAACTGATACGCCGCTGTTTGTTTTCTGTTGATGTTCTTATGGGGTGACAAAACAAACTATTATCGAACAAATATTCAATAGAGAATACTTACACGGAATTGCTTACGATGAATATGCTCAAAATATATTATTCAATGCGGATGAGTCTTCGCGTCTCGTCAAAAGTTCAGAAAAACTCATTAGATTTATATAATTATAGTCAAAAGTTTTAATGACGAATACATATATTTTCCAATGAAATCATGTTCGGCTGATTCATTTTTATTCATGATTTGTACCATGGACTTTATATCATAAATATAATATGAAATGCATGTAGATAGATATATAGATAATTTGCTTCAGAAATTACTGAAATATACTGAAATGATGAAGCATTGACATAGATAGCAGAAAGTTTAACAAATAGAAACTTGTATTCTACGTGGCCCGGCATGGCCAGGTGGTAAGGGCGCTCGACTCGCAATCTGAGGGTCGCGGGTTCGAATTCCCGTCCCACCAAACATGCTCGCCCTTTCAGCCGTGGGGGCGTTATAGTCAATCCCACTATTCGTTGGTAAAAAAGTAGCCCAAGAGTTGGCGTTGGGTGGTGATGACTAGCTGCCTTTCCTCTAGTCTTACACTGCTAAATTATGGACGGTTAGCCCAGATAACCCTCGTGTAGCTTTGTTAGAAATTCAAAAACAAACCAACTGTATTTTACGTACTTTGGAACGTTAGGTTCTGGTATTTTTAATATATTTTTAATAGATAAATATAATTAAAGAATCTTCTATTTCGATATTTATGCTACCTTTCTTGTTGATTAAAGTATTTTGGTGACGTCGTTAAGATATTAGAATATTTTTGTATGAAATATAAACAAATGGTAACGTTCTTCTCTCTTTCTATATACGAATTTATCATCTTTTGTTACCCCGTATATTTCATGCTATTTTATCTTCCTTATCCCCCATCTAATCTCACTATTAAATCAATATACATGCTCTGCTATCCCTCGTTATCAGGCTTCAAACGAGTAATTAACAAGTACACTTTGACGTTTAACCCAGCTTTCCCTTTAAATAGCCCATATCTCAATTAACTTACCGATCACATAAATCTGGTTTCATGATGAACATTCATGTCAAAATAATTCTTTGGTCCTCTTTCATGCAAATAGGCTAAAGTGAAGAGTGCGGAATGAGGTCTATCCGGCGGTTGTCAAGTGGTAAGATAGATGGGATGCTGAAGACAGTGCATTCAAGTTACAGCGGGTGATATCATATATGACAAGACGTTATAGATGTTGGAGCTACAAACGTATTAAACATTAACGATGAACAACAACAAAAAAAGCAGTTTCTTAGATCAACTGTTACAGACGAGAAAAAAGTGTGTGTTGGGAAATAAATACCTCCAAGCATTTGGCGATATTACTAAATTCCAAGGGAAAGATGGAATAGCTAATATAATCAGCAATCAGATGATCTGATTACTGAAACTCCGACTCAATTAACTCTCTTGAGTCAGAGGAGAAGGGAACGCGTCCAACATGATAGATAGATAGATAAAAGAATATAAGTACAATTAGTGGATGAGCAGAATGCCGTTAGTGGGCGAAATGTGAATTACGTCTCTCATTGATACCACTTAATTTCAGCGGGAATATCGAGAAATGGGACGACACTGAAACAGTATAAGAAAGGTTAGATAATGTGTGAAATGTTGAAGTACAGACGTGGCGTTAGTTCTTAATGACAATAGCCTCAAGGATTCAATAACTAGGAATTATTCGAATATTATCTGCATAAAAATGTAAACTTGTGCTATAACAATTTCATTTATTTTTTTTCTTTGTTAATGAAGAGGGATAATTTGATGAGTTTATCTTTGAAAACAATATTACAAAAGTAATGTGTAGAATACTATGTAATTACGAAACATTACATAATCTATTCATTTGATGCTCTTCGTTGGAATTGAATTACTTACGCTATTGCCCAGTCAATATTCCAACTATGGGCTGGGAAAGAAACAGAGATGCTGTTTAGAACAAACCTACAGATAATATGTTTACAGTTTAAAGTAATATTCATAAGCATTCCATTTTTAACTTTCCTCTAGCTCTTTCTTTTAGCAGTGGAGTTACAACATTTCGAAATTAAACTGTTTAAGAAGTTGTTGCGAATCATATGTTTGTATAGCATATAAACTCTTAAATACAAATTTTGAAACGATATCACATTAAACAAATGTTGAAAAGTGATCCAAGCTGGTGTACGATGGAACAAAAACAGAACAAAATAAAAAAGTTTGTTTTACGCTATACAATGATAGATAAAATATAAATGTTACTATTGAGTATACCCATATCTGAATTTTGTGTATTCTGAATCTATATTGTACTTTTTCAACAGCAGTGCCGAAAATGTCTTGAAAATGTATTATTTTCACCACAGTCAGTGATCGAAAAATTGATTTTCATTGCTTACATTTCATAATGGTGTCGAGCTTATCTAAATAAAATAATTGTAAAAACATTGATATAAATCCAAATAGCCATTAATGTACATTGTTTATGAGTTTTAGTCAATTTTTGGTAACATCCGCTAGCTTGTTATTTTAGATGTTCATTATAGAAACACTTTTAAATAAAAAATATATTCATAAATATATCAGTAAATCTTGTATTGTTAAAATTGTGGGCCTAAATAAAAAATTACTGATTTATTTAAGTGTTTGGTTTTCCTTTATAGTTAAGCTCATTAAATCTTATGGAATATAGTGTTTGAAATAATATTTGAATAGCTGTATTTTGATTATAATTTTACTCATGAAGATTATTTTGCATTGGTGGCCTAGTGTTTGTATTAAAGACTAACTTAAATAATCTATGCTGGCCGAGCTTCGTTGGATTTTGTTGGAATTACAGCCGGAAATATAATTAATAGAGATGGAACCGAACTGGTGATTCAGTTGTGTTTTGATCTGTATTTCTAATCAGCTTCTTAACCTGAACTACTTTTTCATTAATGTATATGATATACGTTTTTAAATCATTTAGATTCTGATATATAAAGTAGTTACTTTGATAAAAAGTTGTTAATTTCAAAATTCAAAAATTCATCAACATACGCATGTTTTTAATATGAAATACTAATTTATTCTAAACAGAAATTTATGGCGTGTACCATTAAATTTCAGCATATAAAAAGTTTTCTATTCCGAATAAGTTTAGTGTATATATAGTGATTTAAACATTGTTATTTAATAGCAATTGCTAATAGAACAGCATGGGCTAATAGTACAATATGTTATCACCAGGTGGCCCCTCTGTACGGAGCCATGCGTATGCTCTAACTTTTACCAGTATACTATGTAACAGAAGTTAGTAAAGGCAATAAAAGCGTTCCTTCATACTCTGCTTAATAGATAGATTTTTTTTTCTCCAATTCAGCCAATATATTCAGCTAGGACAGTATTCCTTGTTAATCGGCTGTATGAACCGGTATTATCGTCCATTTCGGGTTCTAAACCTTCCACAAAAACAATTTACAAATCAACGTAAGAGGCCTGTTACAAGGTTTAAACGTAAAAACAATCATTTAGGGAGCGACCAATGTCCGACTACACGCGGGGTAGATTAGGTGCTCTTGAATGTTACTATGCAGTTTTTCCGTAGGCCAGTAATTAAAATTTAGAATTACAGCATGACTAATTTCATCACTTTACACAAAAAATAAAAAACGTTGTACCAGAAAATATTAAAAATATAAGACATTAGGATGATTAACCAGTACGTAAGACTTACTACACTACTTTAAAACTTAAAGCTGAGGTATAACAAGCCCAAATCTATAACTTACGATCCATTTCATTAATTTTGATTTTAAGCCAAGTTTTACTGAAAGTTCAAATAATTATCAGTTCCTATAAATATATTTTCCGTACAATTACGTTTTGATTGCAATGGAATTGTGTGGTTCATATACAGTGAACAGATTACTTTTATTTCAATCATGATTTTATATAACTGTTGCATAAGTAATGGAAAAAAATTAAATGTGGTTTAAAATTTAAACAAAGCTGAAGCGAATGTTGCTTTAGTTATAATTACTATTTCCGGATGATGTTTTTTGTTTTTGTAAGCATACCGATAAGAAAACAAACAGACGCCAGAAACATCAAAGGGAATTCAACATACATTCCCTAAAATATTTTGTATTATGTTATTTTCTTGCATTTAATTTGTTCTTTGTTAAATAATGCTTTCAAACTTTGCTTTGCGGAAAAATGTGCACTGACCTATGAGAAAGAAACATTATCTTCAGTGACGCAAGTTTTAGCGAAAAATTAATACTTAAACTATACATCTCTTTCATGCAACACAACCTTTATAAAAAATAAATAAATCTAGTATAATGTATTTCTTTTTCTGTAGTTGGTATTCGTACTCCTTGTCTTATTTTGTTTAATTCTTTAGTCTGTTTCTAAAACTAAATAAAAGCATCTTAGACGGCTGAATAAAACATTCATAAAATAATGCACTTATTGTGTATGTACTGCAGAAAAAAAACGGTTTTTCTACATTTATTTCAGGTTTCTTATATAAGACTAACTCCACAGTCAGCTCTTGCTCACGTTACTGTCTTTAATATTTTCGTAGGCTGGAAGTGATAGAAATGTTGTCGCTGTCTTAGTGTTTGTCAAGATATTATTATATCTGAATCTTCAGTTATTTAGGTTAATACAGACCGAATGAAATACTAATGACTGATGGTCAAGCTAATAATATGTTTTAACCATCTGTCGCTGGACTTTTAACAAGTCATATGTCATTATACTACAGTCTGAAAGTTCACTATAAAGTATAATAGAATGTATATCATATTTTTCGACATTACTGTACAATGTTTTATATATTTGTATCTATCCAACTTGAGTCTTTTGTTTGTCTCCGAAGCATTTTCATAGGTGTGCTAATGGGTAGGCTCATGAGTCACAATGATTTTTAGTCATCAAATTAATGTAGGTCTTCAGTAGAATTACTGTCTCTGATATGTACGAATCCAGTTAATTTCCAATCGGAGAGAAAAACTGTAAACTCATGATGGTTTACAGCAAGTCAAGAGCTGGAACAGAACGGTCGATAATTTTACCATGCATCTAATTACGTGTAGGTCATAAGAATATACGCAGTGTACATTTGGACTAAGCCAAGGTCTAAACAAGTAGAGTAAAACAATTTTCATAAATATCCCAAAATGTGATAATATTTATTTTTCTGCTTTATGCCACTCAAAGGGCATCGGCTTAGAAATCTGTGTATAAGTTTGATGCTATACAGACGTACATCAAATTTTCTATATATATGTATAATATATCTGTAAGGAGCATTGTGTTTGTAGAAGTTTCAATCCATTGATATATGATTCATTCATTCAAATCTTTTACTCACATATACCAAATTCTCACACAAGTGGCTTACTGAGAAATAATTGAAAGAATGTAAAATTCACCATTTGTATATAGACTTTCAAAACAGGCTAATAATGTTTTGATTGATTTTGTATTTTATTTACCAACTTTTCCTTTCAGCAAGATCTATAAGAGAAGAACAGAAGTTAAACATGTTTTAATAAAAAAAATCCTGTCTTCAGTGATAGGATATGTATTCAAGTTTGAAAAAAAGGCACAAAGGTGTTACTTTTCATAATTAATGACGTATGAGTGAGTTCATGGAAGTCTTTTGTATATATTATAGATGAAGCTGTATAACTCATGTTTTGACTTTGTAGGAGATATCACATACATTTAGTAAGAAAGCGCTATGAACCAAACAGCGTAGAAAAGAAGTCTTAAGCCCATTTATATGTTTCAATACAACCATAAGTCGTGTTTGCTTGTAAACACCAGGATCTGTGAAATCCTTCAACTAATGAACGGTAATGGAGCTCGCAAGACGTCTTTTCTTGTATTGTTTCAAACCCAGACGTGTCCATCCGCTAGCAATTAAAGTTTACTTGTTATTTTACACTGTCTGAAAGCTGTCCGGAGCCGTATTTATCGCTCCCTAGAGACACTTAGACTTTCTAAAGCTTAGGTAACTTTTTCTGTCTGTCTCCATAAGTAAGCTGGTCCAAAGCGCTATATATTTCTTTATTTAATTTTTTAATACATTTGCGGGGTAACTGATCTTAATAAGCGGCGTTTTGGAATTCATATTTCAGATAATATCTAACACCTACAAATATTTATATCGGAGGATTAAACTGAGGGGGTTGTTATAGGACAGTATATTTTACATTGAATACGTCTTTGTATTTTCTAAAATAAATTATATAATAACTCATAAAAAGTAGTTGTTATATGTATATTTCCACAGGTTAGATGAGATTCGTAGTATTTATAAATACCGCAGTATTTATTCAGATCACAACATTTACTTATACCTTTGATGGGCCGTAAAAAGTACGTCTAAAGAGAAATTTATACAGTTTTATATTCAGAAGGTAACAAGAAATGACGACCAAGTTATCGCAACGATTTAATCAGCACAATATTTATAAATGGTGAAAATCAAACCCATATCGCTAATGTGAGCTAAGTCTAAGTCCATCAGACAAACCAAAGCACGTAGAAATAGTAGTATTTCAATCATAACAATAACAGTAACAAAACTAAGCGTGACATGGCGATTGGAGATTCATGGAAATGAACTCTACAAGTATCAGCTGAAAGGGGAAATAGTGGTGGAAATTCAGAAAAATTAACTTAGGATGGTATTCGGAAATACTGAATATTATTAGATGTGTGAACTGCGTCAGAAAAATATCAAGTGGATAAGTAATGCTTTTGTTTATGTGAACACAACTGGAAGAGATTTTCTTGAGCTAATTAGTTAGTCTTAGGCTTTTATCTTCAATCTGAGCAAAATTTCAGACCTAATTTAATTTCTTTTCAACATTAATAGAAATATGGAAATACAAAATTAAATAAAACAAACCTAATAATAGTGTAAAAGAGAAGAAAAAAAATTCTAATTTTCGAATTATGATGTTTTATATTTTCAATTTTGTTTTCTGTAAATATAGATACGTACCAATCAACACAATCTAGGAAAGCTACAATGATGATTTAAAGCTCTTTGGTGGCATATTTTAAGCCAACAATGTGTGAAAGACTTGTGTAAAGAGCCTACTGAAGTATAACCAGTGAAAAAAAGCTAAACGTAACATTAAAACCGAATTAGTCATTGTAATAGTGAGTTGTTAGAGAGTTTAGAAGAATATTAAAGAAGTTTTCATTAAGCTCATCTAAGCTTTTCACACTCCCAACCCGATGTTTCAATATTAAATGGACTGTATACGTACTAGAATTATAATACAAGGATGTATGGTGAGCACAACCACTTCTCGTATATATACAAAATCACTTTTAAGAAAGGAGCTAACAAGCACAAGACTAGGATGTTTGTCTCCTTCTTAGTAGTTGAGTGTGTACTTTCTAGCTCACGATTATCAAAATAATCACGTTTAATCGATGGAAATTATTTTATTGTTTCTAAGACATTCAGTCCAAACCGATCTAAAACATGGTTATTGTTCGGCTGTAAGGCTGATCTAAGTATTGATAGTTTATGATGAATCTTCAGTCTAGCTGCATAAATGTAATGTGTTTCCTATTTGTAGAAATCGAAGATATATTTTATGATCGAATATTAATTATCAATAGCTATTTCACTTGTTGAATAAAACTAGACTATAGTTAGATCTATCGACAGATGTGTCATGTGATGTATGCTGAAAAAATTGTAAAAACATCAAAAATGTCTATAAGTATTTTAAAATATTGATAAAATATCAGGTTTGTTAAAGAACGTTCGCCTATACTTTTTTTTTATAAGCCCGTATTTGAAGAAAGAGTTTCTTTCTACATTCACTGTGAAACATATCGTGCTTCCTAAAGTGAACACAGTTCAACGAGAATTTATAAGAACAAAAATAATATATACGTACGGGTTTACTTGTTAGAAATCAATAAGTAAAAATGGATGTAAAGAAGTTTAATCCAGAATCAGAAGGTTGGGAGTAGAATAAACACTACTCAAGTTTTTTAATAACGTTTTACTGATCAATGGTCAAATCTGAATTTTATAAGTGCTTGGCAAGTGCAAGAGTTGTTTCTTTTTTTAACAACTACACGATTTATATCTAAACTCAATCAAAACTACGGAGTATAATCGAACGGACTTGATATTTGAATTCAACATTTAATGACAAGTAAACCTCAAGGTGTACGCAATATTTAATGGCAAGTAAACCTTAAGGTGTACGCAACATTTAATGGCAAGTAAACCTCAAGGTGTAAATTATGTTAACAAATTTATGAACATATATTTTTTAATGAGTTGAAACGACTGTCGGGCCTGTATTACGTTATTATGATATTCGATGAATGTTACAATGTTCCCCCAACGATTAAATGGAATTATGTTTACTACTATAGTTCGTTTGCATAATTTCCGGATGTCCTGAATCTATGAAGCAAAATAAATGTTTGTGAGTTTTTAGGAACTTATTGTTATCTGGGAGTGTTTCAGCTGAACGATTAAAGTCCAAAGTAAAACAGCTTAAAACTTTGGCATCAATACACTTTTCAATTTGTTTTGTATGCGATATGGAAAGGTATCTGCTAGAGCATATAACATCTGATGAAAATTTATAATTAAACATCACAAACAACACATCTTCAATAATGTAAATTCACGAATTTATCCAAATTATGAAATCGAAATTCATAAAGATATAGCGTTTTTAAACATCAACTTCGGTATTTCAAGCGTAAATGCACCTTCCAGATAAACATAACCCAAGATTTAATCTAACGACTCAGAAAACAAGCGTATTTAATAAAACATAATCATATATGTGTAATTAAAAAAAAAAGGGATTGTACATTTTTCGAAAGCACATGAAGATTTGTAACTTCAAAAAATATGGGAAGGCTTTGCTCAAAATTTCTTAAGTCGATTTTTATGACTTAAAGCATAATATGCCACTAAATAATATACGTGTTCCTCATTCCTATTGTTTCTTTGAAAATAATTATCCTCGTATAAAATATACATAGTTTATTAAACTACGACAGTCACATTTCTTGAAAACGTCTTGATACGGTCGTGTGTTAGAGCAAAATTACCAATGAAGATCATACTAACATGTTTTAAGTTTTGCATGCAAGGATGTCAACAGTTATTCGGTGTTAGAAGATTCATGTGGATCCCCGTGGGATACAAAAATGCTTACATATGTATGTATTCTGACATGATATTTGAAAATGGCATTAATATTATGTTGATCCAATGAGTTTTCACAAGCTGAAATGAAACGAACTATGTATCTTAGATAACCTTACTTTGCCATCGATATATTAACTAAACAATTAACGTTCATAAAAAAAAATAATGTTTGTAAGGCATATTTCATCAATTTGTAAACTCACGGTAAATATTGAGAAAATAACTATCTGGTTCACCTGTAGATGTCAATTAATTTCTATTAACGCTAAAAGCTGTGACTCAATCCCCGCGACGGAAGCAACGCGGGTTGCCCTTTGTGTAGCTTTGCGAGAAAAGTATCAGTCAATATCGTATGTTGATAGTTGAAGTCATCTCTAAAAAAAACGAATTTTAAAATAAAAATAGCGGATCCCAGCTAGCTCTTCATTACGTTTTTTTTGTTTAATACTTTTGAAGTTTTCTAGCTAAATTAACATAAGCTCTTGGTTTTGCTGAATCCCATATCATGCCTAACAGGATATCAACTAAACAAATCAACAATATAAGTCAGTTGTATAAACATTACTATGCTTTAGTGACAGAGTAGGGTAGTCAAACCATAATAGTTACCATAAATATTTGGCAATCACATAAATGTTGTAGTGTGTGTTAAAAATTCTGTCCATAATACATTATGTCAGTAAACGTATAGAAAGTACAGTAACTGGGTATACAAAACCTTATTCGAGTGATATATATATAGTAAACCTGGTCAGTACCAGTGTGGGAACTACATTAAAGGATAACTCGATAGATTCAAAATTGTCAATACTGTTGGAAACTTCCCGCTGGATAAAATGATTTTGTAACATAATACTAAGAGTTACGGTAATAAGTGCACAAGGAAAGAAACGCCCAGTGACAGTAACTAGCTCCATTAGAAGAACAGCACATGCACAACATTAGCGGAAAGCACATGTATTTTTCATCAGAATAATCTGGTTTACTGGTACAAAGAGACTAGAAGAAAGCTTACGAAGAGTAAACAATATGATTGCATGAATTACCTTAGATTGAATGGAAACATAAACTTTAAGAGCGTTCTCACATGAGGAATTATTGGATTAAAGCAATCTTCCGTAGTCTTGAAATTCGTGCACGTTTATGAACATAAGTAATAAAATTCTCTTGACACTCAGATTCACATATCTCTATGTAGTCAATCACAGAGCCAATAGTCTGTAGGGAAATGCCTAATGTTCGTGCATTTTTAATGTAACTTTAAGAAAGCAAAGAAGGAAGTAGATGTATTCACGTTGTTCTCATCATCGACGCCATGATCCGTTTTTATGTGACACATAGTTACGAGCAAAGCATTGAAAGCGTTGGTTTAACTTTCGATATGAACGGCTAATGTAAGGCGTCAAGTAGGCGGGCTGCGTCGTAATGGACTTATTATCGGCCACCGATACGTAAGGAAATCTCCCAAGGGTTCGGGAGTTAACGGCAATGTCCACAAAGACATACTCATCCATCAGTAACCACCATAAACAGTGAGGTATGGTCCATAAGAGGGGAAGAAAAAGGGGGTTATATGTATATGATAGCAAGCCTTACGATTAGCAAAGTTTAAATGATTTTGTTTTCATAACAGGACACAGGAAATTTGGCTTTTTACCAAATGATTCGCACTCCCTTTCTCCTCTTTGATTTATATTAAAAAAATGGATATGCGCATAATTGTACAATACATCTTCAGTCTCCCTCTTTATACGATGCTTCCTCCTAGAAGCAACACTAATGTATGCGTAAGAAAGTTCTATTGTGAAGCTAAAAGCCTTAGCTAAAGGACAAGCTCTACAGTATGAGTGGTTCTCTATGCTTATGTTCTTCAGAAGATCCGTTTCCAATCTACTTGAAAACTCTGAAAAGTGACTTTCTCAAAAGCATGATATTGTAAGGTAAAGCATAATTGTTGAGCCAAATTTTTGTTCGTTTATTAAGCAAAAAATAAAATATTTAAAAGTTTTGTGGACACTTATAATAACATAAAGTTTAGCACCACATTTATGTTTATAATGGGAAAGGTTTTAACACCTTAAACAAAGAATAATAAATGTATGAATTCATGAAAAATGATTACCCAGTACAAGGAAAACATCATATGAAGATATTCAACAGGCGTGAATTAACTTTATTAACCTGATGAAAGATATTTGACTTCGTGATTACCATAAAAATGAGGTAAAAGAAAATGGAGTATGTTCGTAAAGTTTATAAATCAGCTTATTATCGTTCATTGCCAACAGGCTTTGACCACACAAATGGAACAGTTTTGCCCATGCACGTGCTTAGTTTAGTGCTGACGGCAGCGCCGCCTTTTTGCTAGCGCGTTTATTATGATTTATTTTCGACAAACAGCCCATTGTTCCCTGTGGGCTTCGAACCGTTAGTCAAGTTTGTACTGAATACGACTATTTTTTTGGTTCAAAGGGTTAATAGTTAAGGTCACGAAGTGTGAGACTAATGCTCACGTTACCTGGTTATTAGCTAGGGTGTAAGTGTTGTCAGTTGGTTGTTTCGTATTCATGACATGCCATGTAGACCGTTACCGTACAACTTCAGGATGTAGTGTTACCTCAGGGGACCAGTGTGTTGTAGGGATACGCCCTACCATCACACTCTGCCAAGTCGGTAATCTTTGTGGCGATTCTTCTGTATCTGTTCATCAAAAGTCTTGTCAATGACATAACATGCCTTGGTGGGGATTAGAAGTACTGAACTGTCAACTGAAATGACTTCTTCACTGTCACATTTACAACATATGCACACAATGCAGAAATAATTGTTGTTCTGAGCAAAGCATTGACATAATGCTTTTTCAGCTATAAACCTAATCCATATTGTACTCACTGACATTATTATATGACATTAATAGCAAATAGCCATTAGCTTCAATTAACTCTCAAGTGTCTTGTGTTTTTTGCAAGGCGTAACAGTTCAGTATCAGGTGGTGTAATAAACTTTGTTACAATATGTAGAATCACAGTAACCTGAGAGCACAAGATGTAACTTGCTGTATTATACGCAAAAGAGATACAGCAGTCAGAAGTTAAAAGAAGATATAACTCCTGTGTTGCAAGATGTAATAGGTGTCGTTTATCCAACTGTTTTGTAAAGTATAGAAATAAGTAACGAGATAAAAAGGATGAGAAGATTTTGTCATGCAATGTTGTAAGTTGTAGAAACATAGTGATTAGAAATTATTTGGGGTTGCAGTTGAATTATGAAAGCTGTAACAGTATATTTATGAGGGGGTGATATACGCTTTATCTATTTTACAAAGGGTAAAAATAAGTAACCAAAAAGTAAGAGTAGATTTTGTCTTGCAGTGCTGTTTGTTGTAGAATATAGTGATTAGAAGTTATTTCGTATTGCAGTTGAATTATGAAGGCTTTAATATTACATTTATGAGGGTAAAAGAGGCTTTAGCTTACTGTTTCTTAAGCTGTAAAAGTCCAGTAATTCGAAGATACAAAACAATGTACAAAGTCAGAGGATAAGATATAGTTAGCATTATGTTGCAATATGTCTCGTTACAGTAATCGGAAAATATAAGATGTAGATGATCATATGATGAGTATGATAAGTATATTAATTAGAAAATAAGGGTAGGTGTAACTTACACTAGTCAAAAGAAATGAGAGAGGAATTTGATTTTTTATCTAGTTGTGAAAGAAGACTAAGCAGGAGTATGACGACATCCGTTTTACTGCATCCTTCTCTCTAGCTATAAGTAAGCATTTAACGATATCTGACATTGTTGCTTAGCCTATAAATTTCGATCTTTGCATCTTCCCATCTGTTATATCAGGCTCATTTCGTCTTTCCTATCCAACCAAAGTGTAACAATTTATATTGAAAACACCCTCCCCTGGATATTTAGTTATTTAGGTGACGTGCCTAAAGTATTTGTTTTTTCTCCAATATTATATTTTCTGTATTTAACAAATATGCTTTAACCTATTCTTCCTATTCATCTTTTCTAGTCAGCTGCTGACACTATTCTTCTGGCTATTTGCTTTACTATAACTAAAACCAACGAAGTTCTTCAGACTGCAGTGTATAGTTTTCTTTTTTTCGTGTCGATTCTGGTGATTCTTCTTTAATGTTTATCATACTTTTTGGACCAACTAAGAAAAAGTTTAAACATTGTCAAAACCAAGACCTTTTCAATGTTAGAATAGAGAATGCTTCATTGCAGCTTTCCGACACTGTTTAACATTTAGAAAGTGTCTTTGATAAGCATCTTACTTAGAAGCCTCATCTTTAAGCTCTTTCGATCGGAGCTATAAAAAGAATAAACTTTATGCAAAGTTAACAGGAACCAGTTAGGAATTAATTACCCCTTTTCTTCTCTACATTTACCTTTTGCACGACATTTTGCTTCCTTTGGTCTTTGGATCCAGCTTCCCAGTCATACAAATGATATTTATAACTGAATCACTAATCCCTGTTACCAGTTAAGTATCTACGTATTAAATATATTCTTTGCTGTTTCTAAAGTAATAATATCATTCTCTGGGGTTCGTTGAATACTCAGGTCAATCCATCACTCTATTGATTGAACATTTACTCAACTTGTATGTGAAGTCTCTTCCACCTGACGATCCGACCTATGACGCTACACCAATAGGTAACTTGCTAATTCATATCTATTCTCCCTAATGCTCTAGTAGATTCTTGATTTTAATTTTAAATTATCCACATAAATTCCTCTTCCACCTGACGATCCGACCTATGACGCTACACCAATAGGTAACTTGTTAATTCATATCTATTCTCCCTAATGCTCTAGTAGATTCTTGATTTTAATTTTCAACTATCCACATAAATCCCTCTTCCACCGTCTCATATTAATTTAGTTATGGCCATCCAAAATCAATTTATTTATACAATAAATACATTTTTCCTCTTGGTCTAAATGAGGTCGTAGACCTTTGCTGGCCCACCAGTCCTCTTTCTTAGACTGGAAAGAGAAGTCATTGTAAAAAAACACTTGTTATTATTGTATACTCTCAATTTTCGGTTCCATCACATCTCTTGGCTAACAGAGGATGCAACCCTCTGATAGTTTACAAACCGTGGGCTGGGATGAAATGATAAAAAACACTTATTATCAAACAATTTAGCTGACATCATGACAAATTACATAATTCGAAACTAAGCAGATTATGGTACGGAAGCCAGTTTGCATAAATGCATAAATCTGGTTACAAAGTTAAATAGTCTTAAAAACTTTTTCCCTATAGCTATATAAACAAAATGTACAACGCAAAGGGGAGTAACATACTGTAATGAACGTTGTAGAAGCACATGAATCTGGCATTTTGTATCCTCTACTCATATGAGTTAAGGAGTTGGGCATTTCTAAAAACTGATGTGTTGAGGTGGTAATAGGATAGGTTTCTAAACCATTATTTACTTCATTGTTTCATTTGTCAGATTTGTTACAAAAGATGGATATTTTCATTTGTTAACAAATATACTTAAAACGTCTGAAATTTTACGCATGAATTTATCATCTGAACACAATTATTTTGATTAAAGAAGCTAACATTCGCGGGCGAATGCAACGTGTCTCCGCCACGCAATCCCAACATCACCAATTTTGACATAAGAAAAATCGTGAAAAACATCGAAAAATCGAAAACTGTCTAAATCACTGATTGGGGCTTGCAAGAAGGTATCTTTGTACTAAATCCCATAAAAGACAAAAGCTCCAAAATTGTCTATATCTCTCTTTGGAACCTGCAAAGGGCATCTTTGTAATAAGTCCCACGTAAGTTGGTCGAAATAAGTAATTGACCAAAACCACTAATATTGTGGGTTTATTTAACGTTTTGACCCCCCTAAAATGACCAAAAATGGGCATATCCAACTTTTTGTATGTATATGTATGGGACCTGTAAAAAGTATCTTTGTACCAAATCCCATGTAAATTAGTCATAATCCGACTGAGTAATTGACCAAAATCCCCATAATTATGATTTTCTGTGAGTTCTGACTCTTCTAAAAAGACTGAAACTGGGAAAATCCAAATTTTTTCAAGTCAATCTGTTAGCCACAAGAAAATTTATATTTGTGCCAAGTTTAATCTTGATTTCTGTAAATATGACCGCACAGGAGCCCAAAATACACATTTTTAGATTCTTTCACTTTTAACCCCATAATATCCTTAAAAAAACCTAAATCAATAAAACAAAAACGTATTGGAACAAGATATAACCCACCATGTTTCAAGCCGATCTGCCGAGAAATGAAGGAATGGCGATCGATTGAAAAGTGTTTCGAAGAAGAAGAAACAATAGAAAATATTATGTCTCTCTGCGGAGACATAAACATGGGAAAGTGCTGTGTTACTATTTTGACGTCAAAAACTTAATTTTCAAATTTCAACAAATGAAGCTATCCTTTTTATCAATTAATCCAAATGACTGTTTTGTGAACCCCCAGATCCCATACAGTAGTTAATGTTTGTGTAAGTTTCAGACAAATATGCTAGTAATAATCAGGACGAAACTCACGATTCACAAGATTCTGATATCTATTCTCTAGATATCATAAAATGTCTTTGGAATGTTCTGTACAAATCAGCTTAGCTTAAAATTTTTACTTACACAATTGGATAACGATTTTGTTCTAACACATTTTTATAAATCTATCAATTCTTTTTAATCATAAGTTGAGTAATGGAAATATGTTTTTTGTTTGTTTGTTTTAGAACAAAGTAACACTGAGTTATCTGCTGTGTCGAACTCTGAATGTTAGTGATATAAGTCCGTAGACTTACCGCTGTCCCACAGGGGAACAATGGAAATATGAGAAATATTGTCCATAACTATAAATATATCGCCAAATGATACTAGGTATTAGTGACACAATAATTATTTTTTCTGAAAATCTTACAACAGCAGATATAGTTTGTGTGTATCAAACATTTATAAAATTATTTATAGGATGTGAAGTACGTAAATTAAAGTAATTTGAAATAGTTAATGTTAGTATTTCGAGTATCATAAAAAAGCTGGTCAAGGATTTGATATCATGATATTATTTCTAAAGTAAGAACATAGAAATTTGAACCTGGGACTGGGATTAACGAGCTGGTACTTTAGACAACTAAATTACTGCAAATTTTTCTTTTCACCCCATTAACTATTATAAGGATGGAGCTTTGGGGGATTTTTGAATTTTGCGGATCAACTTGAAAAGCTCCCAATCCATTTATTAGACCCGGCATGGCCAATTGGTTAGAGCGCTCTACTCGCAATCTGAGGGTCGCGGTTTCGAATTTTCGTCCCATCAAACATGCTCACCCTTTCAGCCGTGGGGGCGTTATAATATGACGGTCACTCACAGTATTCGTTGGTAAAAGAGTGGCCAAAGAGTTGGCGGTGGGTGGTGATGACTAGCTGTCTTCCCTCTAGTCTTACAGTGCTAAATTAGGGACGGCTAGCGCAGATAGCTCTCGTGTAGCTTTGCGCGAAATTAAAAACAAACAAACATTGTTGTTGGAAGAGCAGTTTTTAATGTTATTACTTATGAAAGTATGTAATATAAGAATAATCTGTATATTTTATTGTACTTTATCAATATTAGCTGACCTTTTTTTATATAAATTACCGTTCATTTTCTTTGTTGTTGTTTTTTATCTTCCATAACATATTGTACATGTTCGCGTACAGTTTATAAATATTTATCAAATTTCAGACTTGAATCAGATGTTGAGCACCACTCTAAAAGTTTCGAAAAAAAGGGTTAACTTTTTAAAACATTTGTAAATATTAAAATTATTAAATGTTCATTGTTTATTATAGAACTCGACTATATCTTTATTAAAAATTAATGTTGAACATTACGTCCCTGATCCATTCAAAAAAATGCTAAGTTATGTAGTATATGTGTTTGATAATGTAGCATGACTTACTGGAAGTAGAGCACTGTAAAAGGTTCAGATAATAACTACATTCTGCAAGTTTCTTTCTTACTAGGATAGTGACAACCTGTGCTCAGCACAAACATATAAATGCCACATTTTCTAACCCCTTTAATGGCGTAGTTATTTTTCATAGACAATTTTAGAAGTTTCCAACAGCAACATGTAAAAGGTGGACACGATTGTAATGACAAGACAACAAACCAGTCTGAGAAATATCATTATGAATTATATGAATAATTTAAACTTTTTGTTTGTCCATTTGATGCTGTCAACATACTGTGAAACGAACTGTTAACAAAGAGAAAATATTTCTTCTGTTCATGCGTATACTTGTACTTACAATTTAGACAAAAAAGGCAAATATACGACGGTTTTTGTGTACCCTCATTACCTTATCACAACTCGTTTGTGTGTGTGCATAATGTAGTAGTATAGATCCTTTGGGTTTTCATATCTGGGCCATTATTATACTGGTGAACATAAACTATAGCCAGTTATTTGCTTATTCACATACTATATTGTTGAATAATATTGGAAGGTTTAACGGTAAAAAGAATAGATAAGTTAATTGAACTTCTTTAGATGTAAGAATGAATGCCTTTGTATAATTTAACTTTATTGTGTTATCTATTAATTTATAGAACTATGTGGATTTGATGAACAAAAAATGAAAGCAAAATATTCATACTCAACTCACAAAGATGTGTTCAAATCGGGAATGTATAATTTCGAAGACGTGATATCTTATACTTAATGATATTGGAAAATAAAGAAATATGGATTAACTTGGGGCACCAAGATCATCCAGAAAGAGACGTGCAACAAGGCGAAAGTCTTCCACTTGTTCCAGTCGACAGTACGCAACATAATCAAGAAGAATCTTTGTTTGGGAAAGTTACATAAATCATATCTACACAAGCTGCTTCCACGTCATATTCTTTTAACCATCGCATACCTCAAGCACCTAAAAAAATAAACAGATATTCACGCTGTTCACTGGTCAAGTTACCTATATATATTTCTCTTGGATCGAAGTGTTGGAACTGGCGCTATCAAACTATCATCCTCATTATAGAAAACCAACAAGGAGGAAGTGTGTGCTTTGGATATGACAGCATAGGTGGCGTGTATGTCTTTTATTTGAGTTGGTGAGGATAATGCTCTGTATGGAACATTTTATTTGTGGGAGGCTGTTTGTTTGTCCACGACAGGTGTTCCATGAGGGTTTCTTCTCGGGCGGTCAGAGATAAACTATCTCTCTCGGTTTATTTGGGGGAGGCTAAGCCTTTCCAAGCCTCTTTATAAGCGCCGCCTTAGGACGACGACTTTTGCAATGAAAACTACATTGCACATGTATTGTCAAAATAGGCTATCTGCTGTGTCCATCGCGGGAAATCGAGCCCCAGACTTTAGCGTTGCAAGTCTATAGATTTACCGCTGTCCCACCTGGGGACATAGTAAGAAGGAAAATGAACAAATGTGACGATATGGAATGTAACAATGTGGTACGGCTCCAAATTTGTTTTAATATAACATACTCAACTTTTGTATGTTTCAGTATATTAAAATAAAATATATCTTGTTAAACTTCAAACATCTAACCACTGTATAAATTTGTGATATTAAGATATGTACATAATATTAGACAAAATCTTTGTACTTTAGAAAGAAATGCATAAAACTAGTCAACGAACTGTCCAAAGCTGACCAGGATGAGTTTTATCTGGCATTGACCCAGATATCTGAGTAAAAAAAAAGAATTTGGGGTGTGTGAGAAACACTATACGAAACTATAACTACTACTATGACATAATTGTACGACTTGTATGTGTTTCAGCTCTTGCTGTCGGAAATGATAAATAAATAATTAACCTTTGACGTAATTACGTTCTGTTTTCATCATTAGATGAATATTTATAGATAGAATTTATAAAAAAAATCCTAAACTTTGGATACTTAATTTCAGAACTATTATAAATTTTTTCAAAGTTTCAGAAAATATTTAAAGAGAAACGATAAAAATATCAGTAAAAATGGGTAAAACAAAGTATATTCCATTCCTAACCTTTCTATCAAAAGTAATATCGAATCTGTGAAAAAAAAAACGTGCTCCTTATATTCACATGGTTGACGAATCTCGTCATATACACTTTCAGATGAAAAAAAAAGGAAACCAATTTATAACGGCACTTAGGAAAGCACTAAGGCTTAGGAAAAATTGGGTCATTGATCATATACTCATTTATTTATCGTTTTACTTAAAATGTACAAGACTTTGGCGAAGGTTCGGCCATAAACACTTTTAAAACTGTAACGATTTGATACCGAAACGTTTCTGAAATGACAACTTTCCTTTTTCAAGCATTAACGGCTGTAGAAGATGACGCAGAATCCAACGTTTTCTCTATATAAAGACTGTCATAAGAGTTTTTAATGTACATAAAGATGCGTGTAGATACAGGGTATTTTGCTCATGAAACATGACGATGCTTTTTGGAAACTTTACTGTTTAAAGTTCCCTGTGTGCAAAAACGTCTTGGCTAATGCCTTCCTGTCACTTGCGGAGGGACACTCATTTAAGTCTTAAAAGTAATTCACATCGAACCTCGCTAACAAAGGAAGTGAAAGAAATGGGGTGTTACTCGCCGTGGATGACGTTAACTTGATTAGAACAGGAAGTCGTGAGACTTGCACGAGACGGAAAAGTCTGATAGGATTCCGAATTCTGGTTCGCCTGGATGACTCCGAGAATTGAACTTATGTCGAATACAGTGTTTTATTTAACCATTTGGCTTCTAAATAAAGGTTTCTAGTCGGTTCATGTCTTTTGTTCATTAAACTGCGAATTCAGTCTTTCCTTGCTATAAAGTATTTTATTGAGAAAAACCTCAGATTTTGCCCATTTTGAAACTAATCTAAAATACCTCATTACTTTTCCTTAATTCTGAAGAAACGGACCCAGTTTTGTTGAATTGGAGCAAAAAAAAACCCATTTTAACTGATTCACTGAATTACTTCTGAACCTAAAGAGCAGAGTTGATGAATACTCTTTGAAAAAAAAAGAATTATCTTTTGTTCTCTGTAAACGAGTTAATATACCTAATGAATCTTGAAATAAAAGTTCATACATATACAGTGTGTGTGATATACATGTTATCTTTAGTTTAGTATTATTCTGATGAACATTTTGAATAAAAGTTCATACATATACAGTGTGTGATATAAATGTTATCATTAGTCTAGTGTTATTCTGATGAATATTTTAAATAAAAGTTCATATATATATATACACTGTGTGTGATATAAATGTTATCATTAGTCTAGTGTTATTCTGATGAACATTTTAAATAAAAGTTCATATATATACACCGTGCGTGATATAGATGTTATCTTTAGTCTAGTGTCATTCTGATGAACATTTTGAATAAAAGTTCATATATATATATACACTGTGTGTGATATAAATGTTATCATTAGTCTAGTGTTATTCTGATGAACATTTTAAATAAAAGTTCATACATATACACTGTGTGTGTGTGTGTGATATAAATGTTATCTTTAATTTAGTATTATTCTGATGAACATTTTAAATAAAGTTCATATATATACACTGTGTGTGATATAAATGTTATCTTTAGTCTAGTGTTATTCTGATGAACATTTTAAATAAAAGTATTTCTTGTTTTAAAATATATTTTTTATTCATTAATACTTTAACGAAAACAATTAATATAGCTCTATAAAAATCAAATAACAAATGAAATTCCAAATCATTTTTTTAAAATCTGAATTTCATTGAGATTATCTACGTGGTAACCGAAAATGAGCAATGTCGTACCTTTTGATAAGTTTTTGTCTTTATCTTTCCACGAGATCGTTGTTCTAGTTAGACCGTTGCATTTATGAACACCGAATAACAAACTACGTTTAAAATATCACACATAGTTTAGATATGCATATAACAGATAGTTTTAAGATATAGTTTTCTTTCTTTCTTTTTCAGAAATCCAATTTGTTTAGTCAAACAAAGAACAAATTATAATCTTGTTCTAAATATTGCCTTATTATTTTTATTCGTCCCATTAAAACTAACATTAATATTTTATGAAAGCCGAAGTATTTAATATGATTGCTTAGTACTAGTCAAGTTTTACATTGACCATAAAGAGTACTGATTTGTTGTTATATCCGAAAGGAAATGATATACAGTATTTGTTTGTTTTGCCGGTTGGTATAATTCGAAACTGAGTTCGATATTAATGTTATTGCAATTAATGATAGAATAAAATATAATTATTACAACAAGGGAATACAATTTAAAATGGTTCTTTGATTATAGACTTGAACATTTCAAAGTAGTATGCAAGAATCTTAGTCTTTTTAACTATAGGAATGTGTAACAGCAATGGGAGAATAAAGGGAATTCTAAAATAACACTGATCAACAAATGTATAAAACAAATTTATCTGTAAGCTGACTTATTTGAACATAAATTTTTTCTGCCTGACGAAGAAGATCCGAATATCTTAGCTTAAACTCTGTCTTTTAATTAATATATATATATATGTGTGTGTGTGTGTGTGTGTACATAACTTACCGTAAAATTAAAATTGCGGAGGAATGAAAAATTTAAGACCTAATAAAGTATTTATTGCCTTTTGAAGGTTGAGAGATACAGTTAAAATGTGTTCAATTATTCCTAGAATGACGTTATTAAAGTGGGAATATTTAATGTCAGTTCGATCGATAAATTACTTGTATAATTAACGTCATTTTTATAAAATGGATATGTACGAACCGACTTATTTTCACAAATCATAACGAAAAAATCAGATACCACAAGTTAAAATCTTTGAATTTTAAGACATAAAGCTATCAAGTTTTCTTTTTCATTACTGAGTAATTATTAACACAGTACGTTTCTTTTTGTGCTTCTCCTTAAGTTATTGTACAAATGAGCAGGACTCACACGCTAGTTTGTCTTCCTGTTTTAATGACAGAGTCTAACTTAGTGTTTCCAGTGTTAATAGAACAGATGTTAATTGAACAGAAACGAAGCGTCACGAACACACATTAAAGAGGAAGAAAAAGATCGAAGATTTCAACCTATAGGTACGAGTTGTGTTGGAAGAGTGTTTTAGTGTGATACGAAAATAACATTGTTTTCAATTCTTAATGCTGTGTTCTTTTGAAAATTCAGACTTATGTTTTCAATGACAAATTGAAGTGATTTACTCCGTTAGAATCGCATATAATTATATATATATATACGTATAAACATATAATATCTCGCCCTTTCGTCACACAAAATATTCATACCTGTGGGTAATATTGGGATTAATAACGCGCCCTGTTTAAGAACGATCTATATATATAATTATATCCCTTCACGACTATTGGTATTTTCTGTAAAATCTGCTCTTAAAGTCTCAAAATGTCAATTATTGCCAAAGATATACAAATATCTGCTGATGGTGACTTCCACAAATAACAGCTCACACTCTGAGTGTAATGAATAGCAGTCGTTAATTGGAATGATTATTCTCTGTGTATATGTTAGGAAAATATTAAAAGTTTAAAACTTAAATCTCCTATTTATCAATCAGGATTCAAGGAACACTAAATACTAATCTCTTTTTTTTAATGTACAAATAATATTATTTCATGATTTGAAATGAATATCATAATTTTTTTCTTAAATTAATTTTGATCTCTATTCCATAATTTCTATGCAAAGTTTGTAGCGCACAGTGAAATGTTTTTATTAAAATATGAAAACGATATTTCTCCCCTGTGTGCCTTGAAAGACATGAAGACTGAAAGTTATGGCCTCGTAACGTTATTTAGTATTCATTTCAACCAGTTCATAATCATTTCCCTTTCTTGCTTCAACTAAACTTCCATTTTGTTTGGCATTAAGAGAATGTTTTATTAGTAACGTGACTTTATATGGATACATAAAACGATTTGTGGACTTATTTTTTACGTAAATGTTAGTTTCGAACATACAATAATTACTTAAATTAAACTTCGATATATTCTGTTTTATCGATTTTTTCAAATCATATCAAACTAAAATGACAATAGTAATAAAAGTATGACTTTGTATATATGTATATACTAACTAGCTGACGTACTCGTTCAACACACAGGGAAGAAAGATATAGAGACCCTGGGGGCGACACAAATGGGGGTCAGATTCGAACGCCGACCTATGTCACTCCCTTGGGGATCCTAAGGATAAATGACCAGGCTTGGTAAAAATCGGTCCATCGGTTCGCCTTTTATAAACCAACACACAATCACTCACACAGACTTTTTCATATAAAGGTTACCAAAGTTATGTTAATTTTAAAATATTCAAGAAATAGAGCTTAAAACATCTTTCCTTTAATAATATTTTGAAAGACCAACTATTTTACTACAGTATATCTTTTACAGTTCTCATGCTACAGTTGTGCTCAAGTTTGTTTATTTTTACTTTCTTTTAAGACCAGTATGTTTTTACTCTTTGCCTTGTTCGAAAAGCTGATATATATATATAAAGTATACTTCGAATAGTGTATAACAGTACTTACTAATTCCTTTTATTGCCATGGTTATTGTTGAAATTGTTAGCTACAAAAGCTGTAGACATATTTTTTCTATACGTTTTAAAAAATATCTGAATGTTTCAACTCTGTCAATAAGAAAACATTATATTAAAATTAATCAAAGTTATACTTAAAGTATAAAGTTTCTACAGAACAAAGCTATGGAACCTTTAATTAAATTTTTTATTTGGTAAACGAAGAATATATTTAAATGATATTATTATATAGTCACCTAAAATGGGAATTTTAGGAAAGAAAAAAATTATACTTTGGCTTAGTAAATTACCGTTGTTATCAAAATTAATAACTTAAACCAAACTGAATTCGACATTATTAATAGAAAATTTTCAAGTGTATAATAGTTCTTGTAAAAGTAATGCTACCAAAATTATTTTATTTATTTCGGGTATTTGGTGTTAAAATAAAATTATACAAAATAATAAATAATAAAGGAAAAGTGGTTGTCACCGGCTGGTTGTCTTCATGTAGTTGATGGTTCCGAACTAGGAACGGTGCACTGATAAACGTGCTGTTTATTTACTACTAAAGATTTTTTGTTTTATATATATGCTCAAGAGTGACTATATTATTTATTTTAATCATGTTCAGTGGCGGGATACTTTTATAAACATGTTTAACGTTCTATCTTAAGTGAAACATTTCGCTAAACACCTTTAGCGAGTAAATCAGTATACCATAAATGACCCTGTAACAAGGCATCAATGACAATACTATCAAGAACTTAAAGATACTGCCATATCCAGTATCAAATTTCATCGCGCCAGTTTTGTCACTGGTAGAAAATGTTATCAGAAGAGCTAATTATATTTTTGTCACGGGAAATTTCGTTGGGTTAATTAGTTGCAAAAACCTGTCTTCAACCCATTTTTTGAGTTAGAAACGCTTACTACATCGGTTTATGGTCGAAAGATATCGAGGGTAATCATTGTCTTTTTTTTATGCGAAAAGACAATTGAAAACCAATAAATTTAGTGTATACTCATGATTTTTTTTTGTGTATATAAATCGTTTTGATGTAAATAACTTGTGACACGTATGAATAAAAATAATATGTATCATATTGCCGAAAAATTGCATAATGGTCACTTTACTGATTCACTTATTCGATTCACATAAACAATCTTGACTTTTTACACTTAAAATTTGTTAAAGGTGTAGCATGGAGTTAAATTTCGTCAAAGTACCTTTTTGTGGTAGATATTCCTGTTTTGTTTTTCAATCCGAAACTCTCTAAACCTTGGAACATAAAAAATGACTCTTACCTTTATTCAAGCCCAACGTAATAGACGTTTCCTTATGACTCTGCAGCACATTTTACTTTAACAGCGATAGTGAAACTCACGTTTAACGTTCCTTCTTAAGTGAAGCGTTTCGTTCAACAACCAAAGAAGTGAATATAACAAAAAGCAAAACACCCACATGTTTATAAGTTTTGTATAACACTATAAAATATAGACATGTTATATCTATGTTTCACTTACTTTGTTCAGTTCACCTATTCCGAAAATGACGAAATTCATTTAGCCTGTATGTTCTATAATATTCTACTTTATTTAGTATGCATATTACAAAAACTAACTGCTTCGTGTGTTAAACATGATTGACAGTGGCTTACTTCTTTTTTACTATATATGTTAATATTCTTTTGTATATATTTATATTTCTACTTCTTGTCGCTTCCTTTTTATATACTCGTTCAAAAGTACTTTTCTTTTTATGAACATGTTCAGTAGTGGGCTACTTTGTGTTTGCAGGATTAACATTGGCTTTCATTATACATACATGTTTATGTTCAACAATGGCTTCTCTTTGTAAACATGTTCAGCATTGGATTACTGTTTATTTACTACTGAAGATTTTTGTTTTGTTTTATATATATGCTCAAGAGTAACTATATTATTTCTTCTATGCATGTTCAGTGTTGGGATACTTTTATAAACATGTGCAAAACCATGTGAAGACAGATGTCGTAATCCAAGCCCTTTTTTTCTAGTTTTTGAATTATTCACACCAGGAAATTTATACAATTCTTAATTATATGATCTTGTTATTCGATGATATAGAAGTTTGCATGCTTTTTGTTCATTTATAAAAATCTGTTGATATCCGGAAGTTCTGTTTACTAAATTTGTACTTAATTCATTTCCAGATTGATAAGGTCTTTGCGATGAGGAATTAATTTTCAACACCGATTTCAGATCATAAAGCAAAATATTTAGACAGTAGCTACTTTTGACCTTCTTTTTGTTTTAATACGTTTTGTTTACAAACAATTCGGCAATCATGTGTAATTAAAATAGGCATAAAGAGAAATGTTACAATGAAAGAACTTGAGAGGACAATATTTGGTGAACTCACATCAGACAGTTTATTGTAGCTTAAAGCAGACTACATAAGCCATAAAATAGAAACCTAGACCTTTACCCATTATACCAAAATATTTATATATATCAGACCATATCTACAACTAGAAACCAAACATAGAAGAGCAATGAAACAGAAGACAGTAAATTTTTCTACTCTTTAACCCTTAGGTAATTAACAGTTGAAATACAAGTCCATACCTATCATGACTTTCTAGTATAATATTAGGAGATCTAAAAAATTCGACTAAAACGTTACTTTTATTTTAGTCAACAACATGCCCAATCGTAAGATTGCTATATTAGGCTTGCTTTCATGCCAAGTGACGTCATCTGACGTCGCTTGGAGGAACTTCAAACTTTATGAGGATGGAAAAATGCTGATCGAGCTAGAATCTACGATTCTCAAATCACTTGCACCCGTAGTATAGGAACATTTGATAATGTCACACTTAAACATGCTACAACAACTTACTGCCAAAAAAAAAATAGTAAAAGCCGCGACGAACATGCAGTTTAACTAGAAAAAAAATATTCGATCCACACACAGGAGAATACAAATGCACATTTTATAGAGACAGGTCAGGTGTCTTATGGGAAACACAGAAACTCTCCAATCAATCCCTCATTGGGCATGAGAGTATAATATATTTTAATGTATAATTACATGTATATAGGAACTTCGAATACAATATGAGGTAGAGGAAAAAAGATGTCTAAATTCAAAGACCTCGGCCAACCTAGAAAAATCTTCCTCTCCTCGGCATGTAACTTAAAACCGTTATTCACCCCGAGTCAAAATTGTGCTTTGGGAAACGTCCCCTCAGTGGACCAGCGACAGGCACCCCATTGCCCATATCAAGGTCTTTTATCAACCGCTAGGTTTCTTTGATTTTGTCTTTTAGTATAAGGACGATGAAAATCATTCCTGAGGTAAACAGTTGATCCCTTTGAAATGTTTCAAGACACGCTGACCTTTAGTAAGTTAAAACATAAGCTGAAATAAATGAATAATTTCTACATTTTCATGACGTGTAGATAATTGTTACATATGTTAATTACCTACTTTGGACAAACATGAATTACATACATCTTGTTTGATTTCTTTCTGATCATACAAAACTGCCTTCTTTCTATGTTATCAATGTTGAATTTACTGAAATAGAAACTATCAAAGATCAATATGAATATTCTATATAGGTTTTCACGCATCGACCCAGCTTTGATTATTGCACCAATATCATCTATCGATCTGTCGAAAAATAATCGTAATAAAGCAATAATTATTTATAAACAATACAAAATCAATAAGCTTATTTTAAATGTAAGAAATGAGTAGTATACTTTCGAACAGTATCAAATGAAATTTGCTTTTATCTCTTAAACGTTTCCTTATAAACTTCAATTTTCTATTTTGTTCTTTTTGCAAAGCGTGTTTTTTGTTTGTTTGTTTAGCACAGCTATGAAATATTAATCCAATCACACATACTTTTAATAATAATAATAATAACCATTTGACAATTAGTCTTCACATTTACTCTTTTTTTTTTTATACTCAGAATGTTTGTACATTTTCAACTGATAAAATAGGAACAGATGTAAGTATAAAACATGAAAATGGCTTGTCGCGAGGCTGCCGTGCACAAGATTCCCGCCAAAATACACCAATGCGAGGAAGCCATCAGGTATCTGAGAAATCCCGGGAAATTTAGATAAGAAATATACTAAAAACTACACTGACAGTTTAGAGACGGGACGGCAGCCACAGTTAATGATTTTTTTTGTACTAATAGAAAGATTACGATAACATACAAAAACACATGTAAATAAGCATAACAAACGGACGAACAGAGCTGTAAAACATTTCAGCTTTCGTCTTTTCAACAAAAAATATCCTTCAAAACGAACAAAGCCCGCTTCCAACAGACTTCTCGTGCAAGCACCATCAATATTTGATCTTCTCTTCTGTCTTTGCACCATTCTTTCTACTCAACAACAAAACTCTTGAAATGTTACACATAAACTATCACAGTACAATGATCACTGGATAAAGTTAAACCATAATAGTTCAAACAACAAACTTTAAACGCAAGAAAACTTGTTATTTTTTCAATTAATTGATGATATTAGAGAGAGGTGGATAGTTTAGCCTAGATTAATACTTATGGCTTGTGCATTTTCTATATATAGTTCAAAAAACGATAAGATATTAAATCGTACAGATTCCACAGGTAATGTAAATTTGAAAGCTTTCTGTTCTTAGGCAATAAGAAACTGATTAATTTTTAAAACCGAAATAAAATGATCGCAAATATTTAAAGAAATTAAATTACTTTTAAGACCTTTTATCGATCATAAACAAAGAAAAACAAATCAACAGTTGATATCAGTATAACCATTCCATAAAAAAACAACAAACAAAACAAGTCTCTTTCAGATGTTTTCAGATGATTGTATTTCTTTCTTTTTTTCTTTCTAATAAATAACCCTTCCCGTCCCAAATGTATATATATATATATAGGCTTGGTGTGATAGGAACTCGAGTACGCCCTTTCTTCAAAGAGCAAACGACACAATAAGTATTTAGTTTATAGAGGTGAGCACAAAAAGGTATAAAATTAAACGCACTGAGTTCGAAGTTACACCAACTTGAGATTCAGCTCCGCCAAAAAATATATAGTTTTACTCTCAAGTTAAGGTATAACCTCTCATTCGTACAATAACTGGAGCATAAACAAAGCAGCAACATGGCACTATACACAAATATGGCCTCTATAAGACAATTTCATAAAAAGATCTTTCCATTTTAGTATGTACATGCAAGCACAATCTATTCGAAACTTCATTTTCTTTATCTTGTTCATGTCGCATTGTCTCGAGAGGTTGATAGGCAAGCGCCCCCTCCCGGTAGCCTGAGCAGTTACTCATCATTAAAAAACACACAATAACGTGGCAGTGAGCAAAGACTCTCAATCTGCAGCACAGACTGTATTTCGGAATTCTTGTCATTATCGATCAACAAAATATTGGAAGCAGTACCATTTTAACTTCAAATTGCTCCTTTCTAATAGAGTACCTTGTTTCTCTTTCTGATTTTGTGAAAGTAAATAGAAACTGGCACTCTCCTTTGAAACAAAAACTTAAACATCGCATCTTTGAATACCTAAAAGAAGAATATTACCTGTGTCTACAAGCAGCGTCAGATGATCTTCTACAGTATACATACACAAAGTATTAACAATTCACGATAATAGACATATTTTTCTGTATTCAACACAAATGATTACTACATCGTTCACACATTCTGTATTCAAATATTTGTATATATATACTTATATTCGTGTATATTTCGTGCAAAAGTAATTTACGCTAGGAAAAATGAAAGAAAGACTGAACAGTAAAATATTTCTTGTAGATTAATTTCTTTTTTTACATAAAAATGCAGGAACTTTCTTAACACCGGCGTCGCCTTAGGCTAAGGCGATTTTCGGAAAGGAACATGGGTTTCAAAGCATGAGGCTCTCACTCCTGTGCAGACTTTTACAACTATCATATACATATACATATAGTATAAAAGACTCCCTTAATTTCTCTTTAAACACACATTTGTTTAAGTTTGCGTTCAACTTATATATATTTATCTATTTTTGTACCTTCCCCCTTTGAGTTTCCGTTAATATCTTAGTTTAAACTTGAGGACACGAATTTCCGATTTTGATTTAAAAAACGTTTCCTATAACTTTTTTTTTCAACATTGTCGAAACATCATTTCATTTGCTCGCATTTTTTTTTCATTAACATTTGTAATAATTTTTGCTGTTTTTTTTCGAACAGCATTAAAATATATCAAAATTTCCTAACCTTTCACTTTATTCCTAATCTTCCTGGCATTATTATGTTTTCCCCTTTAACAACGTAAACAAGATGCTGAAATTATTTGTTGTTTAAAGTGCAAAACACGAATTATACATTATCACTACATTTCACATTCACAATTTTTCCATTACTGTCTAGGAAATAAAACGATTTAGTGTAGAAACGAACTCAAAGTTAAAACAATGTTTCACACACACACACACACACATATATATATATATGTTTATATATATATATATGTATTGTAAATTGTGAAAAGCTAATAGCTCAATTACATTTACTACTAGGAATCTTTTTTTTGTAATAACATACGCAATTAGATGTAAGGAGTGTCTCCACTTTTCTCTAAGATCTAGATAACCAATATGATTTCCAATTGTACACATATATATATATATACTTCATTATATACGGGCGACGGCCAAAAGTTTATTGCCTGACAACTGTTTTGTGAAAAAGAAAACGTTAAAAGGGGAAACTATAGGCGTTTGGCCTCTGTGTTCATGTTCGATTCACCCGAATAGCACATTCCAATTTTAGATAAATGATCAGACACTGAGATATCCATTCCGTTACCCATCATCACTGAATCAAGTCCGAGTGTAAAGTTCAAGGAGGAATCCAGGTCATGTCTAAAATCCGTTTGGACTCCTGAGAAAAAAAGAGAAGATGGGATTTCTGGCATTCCGTTTCTAGTTTCATGCATTGATGACCCTCCAGATATTAAGTTTCCTGCATGAGGTTGGGAGGTCATAGGTGGTGCTATTGAAGGGTATATCCCGCTTTGTTGAGAAGCTGATGACATCATGGAACAGGAGGACAGATGACTGGTGTTCACTGGCGTAGCCAAAGTAGGGTACATTGCTGAGGTGGATGAAGAAGACAACATGGCCGCTGCACCAAAATTTCTCTGTGACATAGTGGAAGATGGTATTACTTGTGAACCTGGTAACTGACTTTGTAGAATAAGACCTTCATCATTAGAATGACATGTGGATACTAATTCCCTTTGTAACTTTTGAACTCTTTTCATATGTCGATCCATATCGCAATGAAACTTAAAATCTACAACAGTGGAGAACCGTTCTTTGCATACCCTACATTCGAAATGTGTTTGGACAAGCTTCAAAGTGGCTCGGGTCTCTCCCTTACTGTCTGCGAAACATGATGCTCTTTGGTGATTGATACATATTATTTCAGCTGGATAGACCATTTGACATTTCTTACATACGAATCCAGTGTCTATATCTACTTCTGCAAGTTGCTGGACATCAGTTTCTTTGATAGAACCTTTAATGGTATCGATATTATTCCCATCCTGCGTGAAACGAATTGTGCTGTTTCCTGGTTGACACAACTTCTGAGTAACATCTAACACCACCGCTGGAGGGAGCTGCAACAGTGACAGGGGTGTGCTGTACATGTTGGAGTCGTAAAACAAGTTCTTGGCGGCAGAACATCCTGTAAGACAAAAAAATATATGATGTCAAGAATGAACAAGAACCATACAATTTACAAACGTGCCGTATAGGTGGGCTTTTTAGTCACGAAATACGTTTGATCAAGTTAACGATAAACAGTGGGAGTTCTACCTGTTGTCTAGCCGGTAAAATGATGCTGAAAGGAATGTCTGACACATCTTAGATGCATCATGTCACCGTATACGTTATTATTCAACCGGTACAATTTCTATCTCTCTAACTTCAAATACATCTCATCGGACTTCACATGCTGAAATCAGAATAAGACTATATCATAAGGTCAACCAGTTGTTAGCCAAACAAAGAGTCACAGGGCTAGAGTGTATAAACAGTGAATGTTAGATCTATTTTCATAGCTAATGGCTTTCTCGTTTACATATTTAAGTAACTAGCGAGAACTTCGTCAAATAATAAAAAATTATGAGTTACAAGATCATCATTCTTTTCCGTAAATCTTCTTTTTAAATATTATTTAATAAATATAAAATGAAGCAGAGATTTTTGTATCCCAAATTTCAATATATTGGAAACATGGTTTCCTTAAAGACAGTTATAAACCAGTACTTGTGCATAATACACTTTTTTATCAAATTAACTTGCCATACAGTACTGCAGGACAACATGACCTGATATAAGGAAGCACCAATTACTTTTAACAATATAATAACTCAAATGGGAATAATCAACATATTAAAAACAAGATTCACAATTAAAAATCACAAAAGAAGTGACAAATATTTTAGGTTTTCGTTTTTAAGAAATCAGGTCTCAACGAAGGGAGATTAATCGGCGTGGTAGAGTTTTACCTTTTAAAGAAGTCTGGTGTAATGACTGTTACACTCTCAGCGGAGAGATCAACCTGAGGAATTTTATAAAATCTAAAACAAAACAAATAACAGTAGAAGCGAGTTAAGACAATTAGGTTTTATCTGAAACACATTACAGTTTGCTTAGTTTGAGAACTACTTCAGTAATGTTTATTGAAGCAAACAAACTAGTAATAATTCAAATTTTAAGGTGTTGTAATATTTAAGAATTATGAGTAAGAGCAGTTTAACTGTTATAAATTACGTTAAAAGTGAGTACAATGACACAGACTTAACCACAGAATAAAATATTAATAAGAGATAGAAATAACCCTCGGTTCGTATACATCTTACTTTTTCTTCCGTAAACGTAAGGGGGTGAGTGATATATCTTACTTAAGGCAAGGTATGCAGGTTACGTACATTTATTACATATCTTATCCTTATAAATATTCTGAATGGCATTAACTGTGCTTTAACACGAATATGGCAATATTATTTTATTTACGTTAAGGACAACAACAACAATGTACATTTTTCTTCATGTTTAAATCATGTCAACATCAACAAGATATCTGGGGCAGAAAAAAGTTTTGCATATCAAATTTCAGGTGGTCATTTGTAAATGAGAGAAATAGAATACCTTAACATTTCTCCTTGACGGTTTGTTACAATTATATGATTGTACAGAACATGCTAAGAGGATTAGCAAATCTTGTAGTTCCTGTTCACTAACATTAACATTTTATTGTAATTTATACTTAGCTTTTGACAAAGAAATTAAATTACAATAAAAACAAAAATATTTCTCCAGAATATAAACGAGATGAATAACACGTTGTTTTAGGTGCTCAATTTTATAACTGCATTCAGGTAACTCAGGATGAGAAATCATTTTTCATGTGTGTATATATATCTATAGAGAGAGAGAGACTTTCGTTTTGACATTTTTAATTTTTAGTTAAATTCAGTACGAATACCCTATTACATTTTAAACTTGTTGCTGATAGGTTTTAATGTTTTCTCTTTTAGTCAGGAAAATAGATATACTTTTCGGTTAGGTGGTTTTGATTACTTGATATTAACAATTCTGCAAGAAAGAACATTCTGTATAATCATCTTTCCTCATGCAGGCAATCTATTTTTTTTTGCTAAATGTTCGGTTTAATGTTTAGTATTCTTAGAATTATTGTACTAAACGCTTCCAGATATAAGCTATTAGCTTTGGCAGATCGTTACTGAAGCAAATATAACTATATGAACAAAAATATTTCATCAATGCAAAATCCTCTTTCATTTCAATGATTCTGCTATTACGACCTCGTTAGATTAATACAAGTGTTTTTGAAAATGGTAGAAAAGATATTAGACACTCGACAACAGCTTCTCGACATTGAGGCTGTTATTAAGTCTAGAATGTAGTCTCTATATGCCTAGTTTCTTTTATATTTGATGTCCACTCATATTTGGTTGTAGAGTAATGTTAAACATTGACGATTGACCAGAATTGGACAGTGAGACAGTTGATGTCTGTGGTAGTCCTACAGCGGCACTGTTGAAATAATTGTTTGTAGTGTAAGCACAAAACTACACAATGGGCTATCTGTGCTCTACCCACCACGGGTATCGAAAACCGATTTCTAGCATTTTAAGTCCGAAGACATACCGCTGTGCCACTGGGGGGCTTGTTGAAATGAGGAGAAACATTACGGATAAGAAATAAACGTAACTTTTCTTTTAGTCATCACGCTTCTGTGTTTAAAATGAAATATTTTAGACACAATTACGAATAAACAAAACTAACCTGTATTTAGAGATACAACCTAGAAATGAGTCTACGTATATTGTTTCGTATCTGGAGAGGTTTTTACAGTTTTCTTCTGAAAGGTACTTTACTTATCTAAAGAGTTCAACGGTCAGGCCAGACACTACTATGATTTAGATACAGTTGTTTCTAAATTTGAACTGCTGATCAGCGAGAAGACAGTTATTCAGTAGTAACTGCCTCCTCAAGGTTAAAAGTGCGGTGAGTGTTCAGAGGCATTGCAAAGCGAAACTAGAATACTCTGATTGGCAATCTAGCATGCTAACCATAAGGGCATGTTAGGTTTGTAGTTTGAAAGAAAAAAAGCCACTGTAACTAAGTAATAAGGACATATTACACTCTGGAACGGTAAGATGAAGGGTGTAAATTTTGTACAACTATCGTTGTATGATCTAAATTACGAATAGCGCCAGAAATTCATTGAGCTATAGCTTCTATTTAATGAGTTTAATTTAGCTATCTTAAAGACTATAGTGGCTAATGTAGTGGTAAACAGATTGTGTTTAATGCTTTCTTACATAAAATTACTAATAAAATTCGTAAGGTTAACCACAACTAAAATTGGAAGCATCCAGAAATGTAATATATTGTCCTATTCTACACTAAACTTACTTTGATTATTCGTGTTGTTTGAGAAGTTTTAAAAACATCTCACAACTGTATGAAAGTTAACAAGGAGTCGACAACACATCTGCGGCATTGGCAATAGTTTGGATATAAGAGGACATTTATCCAGTCATTTCTCTTCACTATATTGGTTGCTCCCACCTCACCTCTAAAGCTCTAAATTAGGGATGGAAATGTTTCAACCTTGGACTCTCTGATGTGGTTGTTTAACCAATGTGTCGCATTAGGTACCGTTCGTTAAAAGTACTGAATACTATACCTTTTCAGTATGCTGAAAAGATCTGTGACTATGTTTAACAAGTTGAAAATGATAGAAAAAAATTAAATCAAATAAAAACGATTTCTGTTTGTTTCTTTTTTTTACAGCAAAGTCACATTAGGCTATTTGCTGTGTCCATCGTGGGAAACTGAACCACGGATTTTTAGCATTTTAAGGCCGTAGACTTACCGCTGTCATACTGGGGAGACGAATGAAAACGAAAAATATGGAAAAATCATTGAATCCTGTGAGAAGATAAAACCTAAAAATATTTTTATGGGCATAAGATATTTTTATTTAGATCTATTAATCGGAAAATGTTTTCATTAATACAGTGTTTATAGTAAATATAAGGGGCCTAAAATTTGGCCCCTCCATGACCACATACATTTTACACAATATTTGATCTATATTAATAAAAAAGTTCTAAACAAATAGAAGGTATTTTAGATATCAAAATCAGTGGTTTAATGTTTTATAACAAGGTTGTATATTTCATTTTAGATGAAAATAATAATCCTTGGTTTAGGATTAAGGATGTAACCGAAGTATTGGAATATCAGAAAACGAGAAATGCCATACATGATCATTTCGATAATGGAGAAAAATATAACTTTCAATATTTTAAAACAACACTGAAACAGAGCCTGTGGATAACTTTTACGTTATTCACTAATTATCTATCCTAAATTATCCGAAGCAAAAAGAGTTTAAAAGTTTAACATCTGAAGTATTACCATTAATTAGAAAGACTGATGAATATAAACTAAAACAAAGGTATAAAAATCAAATTGAAAACTTAAACAAACAAATTTTTGACAATATATTACAGTTAAAAAGTATCAGAGACAGTAATAATATATTGTTCAACGTAGCATGATAAATTATAAATGAACAAAATACCGAAATAGAAAATATGAAATATCATGTAATAATCATACCATCTAGTTTAAGAAGTTACATGAACTTATTTTAATTAAAAACAATCATTTATGAGAATATCAGTATTTTATAATCAGAACTCAAAAATGTAATCTTAATACAAGAGTAAAATAATTAATAGAAGAGTAACCAATGATGGAAAACATTTTGTGAATTCCATATGACCCTAATAGCATAAATCTGTACAAAAGAATGAAAGAATAATTGCTCATAAAATATTAAGAACACAATTTCAAAACAGATTTAAGAGAAGAAGAATTAATAATGAAAATGATATATGTAAAAATAGAAAGGGCAAAATATATTGGCAATATTAATCCAAGAATTAAATGTATCAAGATATCCTAACAATTTTACAAATACTTTATCGACTTTTTTTCTAATTACTTTTTTCAATCTTATAAACTTTTATATCCTTTTTGTCATAATTGACTAATTCTGGTTCATCGAAACTTCCTTCAATTTTCTCAGCATATAGATATTTAATTTTATAAGTTATAGAATCAACTTTCAAAAATTCATATATCTGTGTATGTGTGACCGCCATAGCTCCAAGAAGAAAGAACCTAGAAACCTGAAATTTTGCACCCATGCTAAGTGGACCCTGAGGGTGTGCACCTCGGTATTGCTTATCTTATCCACGTGCGTGAGCACATGCGCGTGCACATCTCTTTAATGCGGCAAACTAGTGAAAAACCACATAGAAAAGAAGTGGTTCCTTATATCACAACTAATGTATAGAAAAGCCAGTGCATTTTCGTAACAATAAATTCTAGCAATGACTTAGCAACAAAAGTATATAGGTTATACTTTTATGCTAAAATGGGTTCAGAATACACCCACTATCAACCTAATAACCCTAGCGAAGCCGGGTACCTTTGCTAGTAACAAATCTTTCCTCCTTAAAACTTGATAAGTATCATTTTTTGAATGGTTATTTATATTTTGAAATTCTAACCATATCATCCACTATTCTATCTAGCGATAGGAATGACTGTTACGTTATATAGATTATTAAATACTTTAATTTCTTTTTTTACATGCTTCAAATGGATATGAATTATTATAATTTCTTATTAATTTATCTAAATCATCAACCCATTTCCTTGTATTATAAGCAGTAAAATATTTCCACATTTTAGTTTTGAAAATTCTATTAAATCTTTCAACAATCTTTGCTTTAACATTGCCTTCAGTTGTAAACCAGCAAACGTAATTTGTGTTATTATTGTATGATTAAAATTGACTCATATTAACTAAAGCTGCTTGATATTGATCGTCAACATGTGTTACGAAAACTCTTCTTTGAAATTTGTCCCTAATTAGTTTTTGTTTTGTATATTCATCTTGTTTATGCAAAAATTCTCTTATTTGTTTTTGAGGTAACTGAGTTTTTCTTTTTATTTCTTGTTTATCACTAAAACCTCTCTCTCTCTCTCTGGATTATATGTTTCTTTCACATTTTTTCTTCAATTGTAACTTTCTTTTGTACCACAACCTTTACATATTCCTTTAACGATAGGTATTCCATTCTTTGAGGTGGCTTCTTGAATATTGTTTATTTCAGTTATAGTTTTACACTTTAACATCGCATAACGAATCAAATGTCATGGCAGAAAGTTTTCTTGGCCTTAATAATTAGTTTTATAATTTCTCTAGTAATTCTTTCACGTAAAGTTGGATCTTGAATAGCATTAAAATTTTCTATCAATTCTTAATCTGCAACATGTAACTGTAGCTGGTGATTTACTACACTTAATACCATGTTTCTTACATGCTTTATCCACTCTACTAATACCTAAATCACATCTAGTTAGACACTTTTGAAGTTTGATAAAAGGTCCTCAGTACTTAAATCCATATCACTGCATTTAGGGAAGATTTATCTTGTGTCAAACCAACCAGATCATCTCCTTTTTGTTTGTTTGTTGTTGTTTTTCATTTATATCCATTTAACTTTGCGTATTTAATGTACTTGTCTTGTAGAAAGTAGTTTAATATTTGTATGAAATCTCTCTCCTTTAAGTTGATTTTTTCTTCAGTAATATTTTGACATTTACATAATCTTAGCATTTCTTTGTAAAAGTTATAAAGCCCTTTATATTCTTCATTTTTAGCAGATATATTTAGATACTCCTATAATTAATGTTGCTAAGAGAACAATAGTAATCACTGTTAAACCATAAGCACTGAATAAAATTTTTAAACCTATCATAACTATATTAATATCAGAATAGAATTTAAAAGTTCTTCGATATACAAATATTTTTTTCTCCATACGCTCATCAATCATTTATAATGGATTAAAATTCCTTCTGTATCTCATTCCAGATCTAATACTAAAAAAAACATATTTGTTTAAATTCATTAACACTATTAGATCCACCAATGATCTGATTTATTTCTCTATATTGAAGTTTGAGAAATATAAAATTATAACAGTTCCTTCTGATGTCAGTTGCAGTTTAATAGTAAGACTATGGTAGAAAAATTATTGTGCGTTTTTCATTCAATCAACTATTTTATCCTATTTCTTTGCAGTTGTGCTATAAATTCAAAAAACAGTAAGATTTTATTTTCGTTGAATTTAATTTATCAACAGCTATCATATCTTCTATGTTATTAGAGAATAATGTTACTTTTTAATTTGTTATGTAATTCCACAGATTTCTCTTATTTTGATTGCTGATAGATTGTAATTCATTTACATCGATGTCGTTAAGGATTGGAAAATTCTCTTATAAGTTTTCTAAGTCTTTTGTAGATAAGTATAGATAATTATAGATTAATTTATCCTAAATTAGGTTTAACACAGAGTTTGTTTTCCAACAACAAAATGGACAACAATTAACAGTCTAAATGAATGTCCAGGTAATAATGAATTTTCTTTAAGATTTTCAAACTCTTCTGGTTCTGCATAATGTTTTAATCTCTAACATCTACAATAAGTTGAATACTATTAGCTTTAAATTAAGCATAAATAAGTGATCACTGAAGAAGTAAAAACGACTATCAAAACTAAATGAAGAAATTAAAATAAAGCTAGCTTTACGTAAAATAATATAAGAAAAATAAATAACAGTGTTTCATAAACCAGTAAATCAAAAATTAGAATCTCACGCTATTCCTCTAGAAGAAGTTTAGGCCCAGCATGGCCAGGTGGTTAGGGCGTTCGACTCGCAATCTGCGAGTTGCGAGTTCGAATCCGCGTCACACCAAACATGCTCGCCCTTTCAGCCGTGGGGGCGTTATAATCTTACGGCTAATCCCACTATTCGTTGGTAAAAGAGTAGCCCAAGAGTTGGCGTTGGGTGGTGCTGACTAGCTGCCTTCCCTCTAGTCTTACACTGCTAAATTAGGGACGGCTAGTACAGATAGCCCTTGTGTAGCTTTGCGCGAAATTCAAAACAAACAAACAAACAATTGAATTGAAAGCATTATAAGATGCGATTCATAATAGCACAATACCACAATTCAAATTTTAGTTCGAATCAACAGCTATCGAAGAATAAAAACATATAGGGTTGGTTTAGATGAAGGATTAGATATTTCATTTTAAAACAATAAGAATTTGTATTACCATTCGGATTAATTAATGAGCCTGATTTAACTGAAAAATGATTGAAAAGCAGAAAGAGTGAATAAATCTTTAGGTAGTTAAAAAAAGGTAAAATATATTTTGAAATTGAAAATTTGAAGAAGAACTAAATAAATAAGTATCCAGAAAGAAGAAAATAATAAAAAAGAAACAGAATATTTTAGAAGAATTAATCAATTTAAATGAAGAGGTAGTAAGTCATGTCAAATTACATATCGAAAAATTCAAAGTCTTGAGAGGTACATCTAAAATTATAGAAATAAGTAGTTAAGGATTAAGCAATGCATTAAAGAAATTAACTGATAAGTTAACAGCATGAAAAAAGTTACATAATCCAGTCATTGGTTTATTAGACGCATTACTTAAAAAAATGAGAGAAAACAAATTATGAAGTCGAAGAATGTTACAAAAGATTGTTAATATATAATAAATAATATAATATAATAATAAATTATAACCAGACAAAAAGATTAAGCAAAATCAGAATACAAAAAGCAAGAAGCCGTTTTACTTCAAATACATAAATCTCAAAAGCCTAATCATCAAATGTTTTTAACAAAATATAAAATTTAAACAGATAAGTGATAAAAAGAGAATCACAATTTCATCAAACACAATTAAATAGAATGGAGGATTTTTACCAACTTTGGGCCCTATATTAATAGCAGCTGGTAAAGCGATTGGGCGCTTGGGGTGCGAAAAATATAATGGATAAAGTCAGTGGATCTAGAATTCCTAAGGGTGTGGTTCTAAAAAAAATTGGAAAAGGAGTTGTTCATAACTGGGAAGTAATGCATTGAGTAATGAAGATACAAAAAAAAAGACTAATGAAAAATGAAAAAGGACTTAGATGTATTTACCTATTGCCTAAGAAGATAAAATCATTTGAAAGTGGAAATACTAATTTTAGATAAAAGTATAGGACCTGGTACTTATTGGGTTTGTTATTGCAATGATCCAAAATATAATTTCATTGAATATTTCATTACAAAATATATAATGCAAAATTTTTAAAATATAATAACACAAGAAACTGAACAAAATTTAAGAGCAAGGGATTATTTGTTAAGAACATAGCTACACAATGGATATCTGTGCTTTACCCACCACACAGACATATCGCTATACCATTGGAGAGCAAAAGACTGGGTGAAAAGAAACAGATACAATTCTATCTTTTTACAAAATATTTATCAGTAAAATGTCGATATTACTGTATAAAATATATAAAAGAAACAAATGCTGGTCGTAGTCCTTAGGAAGCATTATATACATTTATTCGAACACCGAATTATTTCAACGATAATTATCTATTAATAAATAACAAGACTAATAGTTTTAAATTATAAAAATAGTGAGCATTCGGAGGACTTTACTATAACATTTTAAAACTCCTATTGATGTAAGTAATGGAAATTATTCTCTAGCATTAAAATTCATGTTGATCTTGGTATCATGGAACAATAATGATGAAAAATTTAATAACAATACATTTAAATATTATGGTGAAAATAACGATTGAACAATTGAAAATCGAAATTATACTCTATGTGAGATAAATAATTAAATAATTATATTATTTAATGTAGATAATCCTTCTATAAAATTTGGTATTCAATATATATCATTGAGGCTTATAATCATTTTAGCTCCAAATTATCAGCTTGGCTTATCTGAAGGGACGTTGCACGAATTACTAGGATTTGAACCAAAAATATTGTGATCAAGAACAGAGAGGAAAATATATAGATTATATCTCTAGAGGTGTATACAGCATTCACATTCATTGGCATGCATTCAATGGAGTGTTATACAATAATGAGTTTAGCAATATTTTGTATTATTTCATTCCTTCTAATTCACTTAGAAGTTTACTTACAATTAAAGAACTAATGTATGCAGATGTTAACAGATCAAAACAATGATCCAAATGACTTGAAAAACAATAATTTTGTATATAGATTACTTTCAAGTAGTAATAAATGAAGTATAACAAAAAACGTCGGAAGCATTACGGGAAAGGTAATTTTTCTGATCTTTTAAACAAAGCAAGCATTAGGGGAGAAAGCAAAAGGTATTATTGCAGATAAATTCACAGCAAGTAAATTGAGTAATACATTAAAGAAAACAATTAGTATCTAATATTTGAGATAAAAAACCTAATAACAAGTGCAGTATAGAATTGGACTTAAAAGATTTTAGTTTTAAATAAATGGAAATAATTTGGGATCTAATGAATGTACCTAATTGTTATCAAAATTTTGTAGAAAGTTTTGGGTATAAACAATCGCGATGATAATTTTATCGATCAAAACGGGAATGTTAAATATGAATTCTACATTATAGATATAAACGATAACATATTATATTCTGATGGTTATATTTCTCCAGAATTAAGAATTATGAAGCAAGATGGTTCTTCAACTGAAACAGATAATGTAACACTCGATAATACAGGAAATGTTTTTATTTTTTTGAAAAGCTGAATTACAAATTGGTAAGATATTTATTGAAAAAATGGAATTGCCTTGTCTCGCCCATCATGTACAAGGATTAATGAATTGGGTGGTGTGGATTGTAAGGATAAAACTGATAAATTAGTACAAACATTTAAACATAATGCTAATGCTTCTTATACAACGAATGTTTTAGCAAAAGGTGGATTCTAACAAAAAAATTTAATAACATAAAATTATGGATACCGATTATATAATACTTTGGATTTTTTAGTTATATCAAATTTCAACGTCAGATTTGTTTTCTCTCAAAATGGAAGCAATGATATTATTTAAACTAATGTAGCTAATGCGAATTCTAAAGCTGTTATAAACGATGTTTCGTTATGGTTATTTCATCTTAAACTATATTTCGAACAGCAAGTTGAATATATTCAAAAATCTGTAGCTAATGTTAAATCAATTGGAGAGAAATAAGAGTTTTAAGAAGTGATATCAGAATGGATAAAGCGGTACTTGTATCGTAAACACTACAAACGATGAAATTAGAAACATTTACGTTGTTCCACAGATTCAAGTTAGGAAAATAATCAAAAAGAACGTGGGGAAGAATTAATAATGTAAAATTTCCCTCTGAAGATTACAATGTTGTGTTCAAAGATCGAGAATTCGATCAGTCCAGATATTATTCAGATTTGTTAGTAGCCAGGTTAAATAATATGCAAATTGGATGTTTAGTAAGGTATAAAAATTACGGAAGATTGTATCCAATAATTTGTTTCAAATCATGAATCCTATAATAATGTGACCCAGACACACTCCAGCAAAACCATATAGATGTTATTTCTTGTTTGGTGAAAAGAGGGGAGGAATAATGAATGTTTATAATAAAAGTTATGAAACTATGATAACTCTATATAAATAAGGTTTATGCTTACATATGGTAATCTATATAAAGAAGAGTCTCAGGAACTGGTAGGTCCACCTGAAAATGGCGTTAAATTAACTGATGATGGTGATCATGACTTTGGAAATATGCAATTAAAAATGTTAAAGAGACAACTGACAATAATAACATTATTTATTTATCACTAATGGAAGAATGTGTTCATAGTAAAACCAAAATCGATAACAAATCTTTGTATGATATTCTTAATAGAAATAAAAATGGTTTATATGTGCCAAAAGGAGTATTATTAATCAATGGTGATTTTGATGCTGATAGCAAAAAATATAAAAACATGTAAAGGAACCGATAAGAGAAACTGATGCAGTCAACAAAAAGTATGTAGATAAAAAAATATATACTAATCAAATCGAAGATTTTTAATAAAATATTAGAGACTAATAAGTGAATTAGAAAGAATCAATTGATAATTTATAATAATAAAAGAGCGTGTCTGTTAGTCTCTGTATCTGTGACCTAATAAGTTACTAGTTGTAGTGTATATATTGACATTTGGCTATTTTTCATATTTTTGGTGATTTAGGGCTATTTTAAAATTATCTTGGGCTGTTTTTTAAGTATTGCATTTTTTTAGATTTGATGACCTTAAAGTGGAGCAGAAATCATACATATACACTTCTCAGAGTAGGATAGCCTAATAAGTTAGAAGTTAATGAAGTACTGTAATCAACAGGTACGAGATAGTGTATTCAATTATGTAGCGTTCTGTAGAAGTACAGTAATAAAAAAATACAAAGCAGATTACCCAAATATGTTGCAAACTATAGAAGAAATATAATCAGAAAATACAAGTTAGAAAAGTAGAATGAGTTCCAAACTACAAAAGTATGGTTATTTTATGTTACAAAATAAGTTAGCCGAATATGTTGAAAGTTCAAAAACTAGAGTAACCAAAATATGTAGAAATAAAGTGATCAAAAGAAACAAGGTTGGGTAGCCGAATACATTGTAAAATATAAAAGTACAATAAACAAAAGATGAAAGGTAGGTTATCCGCTTGATGCTCAAGTTGTAGAAGGACGTTTATCAAGAGATACCAGGTACTGTAACTGAATAAGTTGCAAACTGTAGAAGCAGAGTAATTAGAATAAAAAAGATACGATAATAAAAATAGGTTTGAATTATTGAAGTACAGTAATCGAAACATACAAATTACTGTAGCCATATAAGTTGGGAGATGTAATAGGACAGCAATCAAAAGATATAAGGTAGGGTAGCTGAAAGATGAGGAATTTGCTAAGAGATACAAAATATACAATATATGGTAATCAAATAAATTATATGTATAGTAAACAAAAGATAGGAGGTATAGTAGCCTAATATGTTGCAAATTATAAACATATAGTAATCAAAAGATACAAAATAGGGTACTCCGATATGTTGGAACTTGTAGAATACAGTAATACCAATAATCGGATTAAGATGCGTTGTAGAAATGTAGTAAGACAAAGATACAGGACAAGGTAGCCAAATATATTGTAAGTTGTAGAAGTACAGTAATCAAAATGTGCAAGGCATGGTAGCTGTACTATTGGCAAGTCCAAAAAGTACAGCAATCAAAATATATAAAGATGTGTAACCGAATAAGTTGTTAATTGTGAAGTACAGTAATCTAAAGATCCAGGAATGGGGAGCCAAATAAGTTTGAGGTTGTAATGAAAAGGTACAAGGTATGGTAGTTAAATAAGTTGCAAGTTGTAGAACTACGGCAATCAAAAGATACGTGTTATGATAGCTGAATGACTTGTGAATTGTAGACCGACTGTAGTCAAAAGGTAAAGATAAGATAGACAAATATGACGCAATTTGTAGAAGTATAATAATAACAGAATACAGGATATGGTACCCGAATAAGTTCTAAATTGCAGAAATGTAGAAATAAAAAGTACAAGGTTGCGTAGCCGCATAAGGTGCAACTTGTATAAATACAGTAACCAAAAGATACAAGGCAAAATCCCCTAAGAAAATGCAAGCTGTAGAAATACAGAAATAAAATAATACAAGATTGCATAGTCCAATACGTTGCAAGTTAGTAAAGTAAAATAATTAAAAGATACAAGGTATAGTAGCCGAATATCTTGGAAGTTGAAGAAATACAATAATCAAAAGATGAAAGGTAGGTTAAATGCGTAAGTACAAGATGCATATGTACAATAATAATAAAAATACAATGTAAGGTAGCCGAATAAAATGCAAGTTGTGGAAGCACAGTAATCGAAAAATACAACTTATAGTAGTTGAATATGTTGCAATTACTAGAGTAATTAAAAACGTACAAAATATGGTAATCAAATACGTTCAAGTTGTGGAACTACAGTAATCAAATAGTACAGATAGGGTAGCCAAATAAGTTTTAAGTTGTAAAAAATAAGAATCAACAACATTAAACATAAGGTGGCCGAATAAAATGTAAGCTATAGAAATACAGTATGCAAAAGGTGCAAGGTTGGATAGTCGAATTCGTTGCTGGTTTTAGAAGTATACAACGCAAGAGATACATGGAAGGCATCTGAATATGATGCAAGCTGTAGACGTTCAATAACCAAAGGATGCAAGATTTGATAGCTAAATAAGTTGCATATTCTAAAAGCACCATAAAAAATATATAAGATAAAATTGCCAAATAAAGTGCAAATTGTGAAGTAAGTAATCCAGAGATACAAGTTAGATTAGCTAAATAAGTTGCAAGTTATAGCACTACAGTAATCTGAAAAAAAAGAGTTGTGACTGATTGATTTGCGAGATAAAGTAGTACAGTAAACAGAAGGTATGAGGAAATAAAAGAGTAACAAGCTGTATTACAATCTTTATACGTATATTAACCCAAAATTACAAGGAAATGTAACCGTGCGTGTTATAAATTGCAGGGGTAATAATCTGAAGATGTTAAGAGATACGACTCACCATTTAGGAAGCTGCAGAAGTAAAATAATCAAAAAGTATGAATGAATATAACTTTCTATTTACAAAGTTGTAGACGTATTTAAATTAAAGGGTACATGAAGTCTTAGCCGAATGTGCCATAAGTTAAGAAACTACATTATTCTGAATGTAAGTCAAGTAATAGAAGTGACTAGCAAGTAGAAAGGAGGAATAATTAACGAGACAATAAGGTTTTGACTGCTTGGCATGTTGTAGAACTATGTTAGTCAAAAGAAAAGAAGAAATTAGCTGACTCTGCTCAATATGATTTAAATTGTACGAGAAGATATAGTTAACTGTGTTTCAATTTAATAAGTATAGAAGTTGTAAAGGGTAAGTAACCAGAAGTTACAAGGAAATCTAGACTCTTTTGAAAGTTGTAGTATTAGCAATTGGAAGGTAAAAAAATGTCTAGCTGACCGTTTTGCAATTTGTAAAATAGCAAATACGAGAAGGTAATTACTGATATAAGTGGTTGTGTTGCAAGTTGTAGAGGTGAACTAGTCAGGGTTAAAATGTTAAATGTTTTGTAATGTTTAATGAAGTAATCAAAAGAAAAGAGGACGTTTAACTCATTGTTTTAAAAAGTGCCAAATTGATATCAAAAAGAGCTGTAACTATTTTTGGTGGACATGATTACTCACTGAAATTGCTTTTATAACAACTATTTGTAAAGGACCATAAAGTCAATGAATTTGAACTTCGGTTCCAAGAACACATTCAACCATATGAAAGACACAAAAGTCCACTGGGGATTCGTCGTGATTGCATGGGATTCTTGTGAATCCACTTTCTTCCATCACCTCCTTGTGAAAACCAATGTTAATTTCGACGTACAGATTGGAACTTCTAAGCTTTTCACTTGTACACTTTAACCATCTTTAAATTATTATTTATTGTCTTGCTTACTGTACCAGAAAATATGCTTAGCATCATTACAGTGGCTACTTAGGTCGGGTGGTTCTCTTTCTTCGCGGATGAGAATAGACCTTTCCTCAAAAATGGCCCTGACATAAAGTTGCAGCCATATTGAGTTGTGTGTTGATTGGTTACAAATTAGTAGTGAACCGAATATACATACGTATTTAGTAAATACTTGTCTTCAATGACATCACGGCTAGCTTCTTAGCTTCTATAATGGTAACCTACGAATAGAGACATTTGTTTCTTTCGCAGATTGTAAAAGTACAGGTAGTTACTTGCTAAGCTCAGCAATAAAAAGTAAAATGCGAAAAAATGTAGTATACTCTGTTGTATGTTCTAGAAGATTAGTTTTCGTACGGAAAGTAAATAATTGATATGCTTACATTTGTAAAATATAACAAAATGATGAAACATCTCCCTTATCAATGGTATTCTTTATTAACTTATCAAAGAATATTATTTTATACTATTAATTTATATTATATTTTATATTATTTTATAATATTTCGTGCTTCGGTTATTACAACTATAACATATATTATTATCGCCAACTGTCTAATCTTTTACATATACAACAGACAACAGGTGAATGAAGTTTCGAAACAGCTATCAATACAACTTTTAATCTCTAAGAATGATACATGATCACGTACAACATGTAAGGTAGAAAAAAGTACATTCAACGAAACGTTGTACAGAAATAAATATGTTATTCCACAAATAGCTGTTTCAAAACTTTATATTGTTCGTAAATTAAAGCAAAAATTCTATTGTGTTCTTTAATTTTACTTGATGCATCATTATTTTCACAATCAATACTTTCAATTATTTTAAAAAGTTGCTCATAATCATAAAAAGTATTGATTTTGATATACATTTATTATTTAGAAACTTTTTATGAATACATGGAGGAAAGTAAAAATAGTTTGTTTGTAATATTGAAAAACCCTCTTCGATTTTCGTACAAGAATGTGTTAGTGATTATTATAAAACGAAAAATGAAAAAGTCCAATGAGAATGTAGTGAACAAATTGATAAAACGCATTTGGAAAAGCACAAGGAAACCACGAAGAACTGAAAAAACGTTCTGCACGTATAAAAACGAACACATGTAGAAATAGGTAGAAATGCACTAATATATTACTGATAAATGGAGTGAACACTTTGATCTACAACTTTAATACAGTTGAAAAAGTTTGTTAAACGAAGAAAATATAGTTGTTATTCTGAACATAGAAAAGATTATTTAAAAACAATTCTTATCGATAAGATTCAATGAAAAATGTTTGCTAGAGATTATAAGTTTCATAATGATCTATTTGTTAAACCAAAGAAACCTATAAAATAAAATGTGATATATGTGAAAAATATTACAACATATCTCTTAAGAAAACTCATGTTGAAAGTAAAAAGCATAAGAAAGTATTACATAACAATAGGGCTGTTTAAGGAATAGAAACAGCCTACGAAAGACGTCTGAAAACGTACTTAATAGTTAATATAAATATATATATATCAATGATCAAGAATGTTTGTTTAATATAGAAAATATTGTTCTTCTTAAAATTGTTGAGTTAAGATGCAAAAAGAATTTAAAAGTTAACTTTAAATTGTACTGTGTTAATCAACGGCGAGAAGAAATAGAAAATTTTTCATTCAAAACTAAGAAATAAGTAATTCTAAGACCAACTAATTTGGAACATTTTTATACAGATGCTGTTAACAAATTTTCAGCAAAAATGATTGACTATGAAACAAAAAGATCTGAATCAGCTATAGAAAGCGTAAACAGCTTAAAACTTCGAATCGGTAAAATAATCAATTAAAAGGTTAATCAAATATCTAATTACCTGATAAAGATACAAGATAAAGAAGTTGTGATAAATATTAAAAATTAAAATCAAGAATGTTTTGTTTACTGTGTATCATATATTTGCATCCAGTAGATAGAAAATCACAATCTCAAACGAGTTAGCAACTATAATAAACCAGAACAGCTGAATGATATTAAAGAAGCACTTAACTGCCCTGTTGGTGTGAAATATATTCCAAAAATTGAAAAGAAGATGAATATATCAGTAAATGTCTACAGTTATGATGAAAAATGTATTATTCATCTATTAAGTAAAAATAAAAATAAACAAGAGTGGCATGTTAATCTTTTATATATAAAAGACAAAATTAATGTAGATTATTGACTTATCAACTATATATATCTCGATTAATTAAAATTCAAGCAATAAAGCATAGATAGATGTGATAGATGTTTACAGTATTTTTATTCAGATTTCAGATTGAAGAAACACGAAGAAAACTATAAGACAAAGGAAGCTGTGAAGATTGAAATGCTCTTAAAGGATCCAGTTATACAATTTAAGAATATATATATAATTCAATAAGAGTTCCTTTGGTTACATATGCTGATTTGGAATGTTTAACAATAATGATCGATACCTGTAATCCAGATCCCTCTAAGAGTTATAAAAATGCTTATCAATAACATTAACATATACGCTTTTCAAGTATATTCATGGGTATTATAAATATACTTGAGTTTATAAGAGGACAACATGCACAGACTAAATTCATGAAAATGTTTGAAGGAGAAAATGTAGAAATAAAAAGGTCATATAACGTTAATAAGAAAAAGAATGGTTTAACTGATGAAGAAAAAGAAAAATTTAGAAATAATAACATTTGTCATATCTTTAATAAGGTAATCATAACAAAATTCGATTAGTTATAAGAAATACGGAGATAAACCAATAGGTCATGATCATGATAATTGAATTGGAAAATACAGAAGACCTGCACACGAAATTTGTAATCTATTGTATATAAATTCTTCATTCATACTATTGCTTAATCATAATATCAGCAGATAGTCATATGTTTATCTAATTCCAAAAAGTAAAAAAAAATAAGTAACCTGACATTAAGATTCACAGATTCATTTAAGTTCTTAGCGAATAGTCTTAAAAAATATTTTACAGTATATTGAATAGATGTAATATTTCTGATGATGACTAGAAACATGCTCAAAACGCTAGGAAAGAAGTTAAGATACAAAACATAAGAGAATATTCTGACTTTTATGTAAAGACTGATGTTTTGATATTAACTGATATTTTCAATAACTTTAGAGACGTTTGTTTTAACACATAAATTAGACCCTGCTTAGTATTACACAGTACCTGGTCTATCATGGAATGCAATGTTAAACATAATTGATGTTGAATTATAATAATTGACTGAATATGATGTTATCTTAATTCTGGAGAAACATGTTCTTACTGTTATAAAAGATATAGCAAAGCAAATAATAAGTACATGAAAGACTATGATCATAACAAATAATCCATTTATTTAATAGATCTAGATGCTAATAACCTATATGGATGGGCAATGGATCAATATTTACACTATGGAAAATTTGAATGGAGTGATACAAATACTGAGGAAATAAAAGTTCCTGGTGATTTTAAAATAGGTTATATTTTAGGAGTAGACTTGGACTGTCCAAAAGAACTAGATGACTGTCATTCAAATATACCTCTAGCACAAGAGAACAGAATAGCGACCAAAGATAAAAAATTAATGACAAATTTATATGATAAGAATAATTATGTGTTTCAGTATAGAAATCTTAAGCAATATTAATCATTAGGAATGATAAACTGATAAATACTGAAGAATATTCATAGTGTTAGAGTTCAAACAATATAATTGGCTTAAGAAATATATCGATCTAAATACACAACTGAAAACTAAAGTCATTAATGATTTTGAAAAATATGATGACAAAATATATGTATTACAGATGACATTAATACTTTAGCGTGGGGTCATTATTCTCCTTGATAGATGGAAGCTGTAAAAAGTTAATATTAGATCGTCAAGAAATTAATGTTGCTTTTTTAGATGAAAAAACCTGAACAACTTATATATCAAAACAAAACACTTATTAAAGGAAATAGTCTCCATTCTTATAAATGATGCTTTTCCATCTTACAAT
>NW_013665619.1:1061489-1072647 GCF_000517525.1 Limulus polyphemus
TCCATAACAAACAAAACAGTTGTTGTAAATTCGTTATAAAAATTATTCTGTTGTATTTTGTCACTTTAATAAATCAAACATGAATTTTGTGCAATTGAGTAATTTATAAATGGGTGTATATGCTCAATTTTGTGTTTGTATTCTGTATTTATGGCAAAGCTTTTAAAGCTGTCTGTCACCGTCCCTAATTTTCAACTACTGACCCTACTACCCACGATCCACGCTGAAGGACTGGCTGCCATTTTTATAACGCACTCACAGCTTAAGGTGTGAGTAACGTTTTTTGGGAATTCAAGTCCGATTCGCCAACTTTAAAATACAGAGCTCTACCACAGAGCCGCGCCTAGAAACTCAGAAGTTACTAACAGTCCTTCCTTATAAGGAAAACTATAGAGCAAATAAAGTTCCGCTCACATAATTTAAATTTGTTTGTTTATATATTTATTTCAGAATTTCGCCCAAATTTCGTATAGCCATCCCTAATTTTGAACTAATAGATTAGAGGAAAGTCAGCTGGTCAAGAGCACCCACTGCCACCGCTATTAATTATTGGGTTACTCCTGTCTGACGGATTAGTGGAATTTGACCATCACTCTTATTTCGCACCCACGACCCCATAGTGCGAAGCGAGTTTTTACGACAACGGGCTGCAAACCACGAACCCTGGAATTTACTGTATGAGCACTAATCATAAATTCAATAACAAAAAGAAAACCATCGACTTGTTGCAGAAGCATTAAAACAACATTTGTCCAACCTGTCTCCGTGTGTATCAATTCAACTGAAAAATTAAACATTCACATTACAAATTTTGAACAACTTTTTCCAAAAAAGTAGTCAATTTATATATATATTGTTGGGGTGTTTCGTGCGAAAACTAACAAACTTACTTCTAACTTCAGATATTTTGAGTAGCCTAGTCTCTACGATTTTCGCTAACGGCATGAGTGTAATAAACAGAAAGGAATAAACTGATCCAGCAAGATTTATCGGTTTTGCCGATGTCATACCAACCCATTTGGAACTGTCTAGTAAACGGTTCATTAGGGCTAAGTGCACAGATTAGATTGCACCAGTTTTGTTACGATCTAGTTAAGGATTCATAACTTCTAGAACAAAAGAAGAAAAATAAATATAAGTTTCTAAGAAAATGTGTAGCGGTTTTTTTTAAAGTATAGTTTTTTATTGTCTAATGAACATTAATGAATAAAATAAAACAGATAAATAAACCAGAAGTACCTTAAACCACGTAGCGCTCCAACATAGTATAGTCGAAATTATGTTGAAATTTTAATCCATTAGTCTATTTCTGAATCAAGAGGGGAAGTTGTTTTATATGTCTATGTTTAATACTGAAACATTCGAAACTCTTGTGGTGTGATGTTTCACAGCTTGTTTCGATTTCCAAACCAGTAACAATGTTTTATGTTTAGAATAAATTTTCTACAATGCACCTGTTTAGCTTGCTCTGTACGTCATCATTTAGGTCCAGAAATAAACCCGTGGTTCTCTGTTGAAGTAGTGGGATTGATGTCAGTGATTCAAATCGTAAGGTGATATGCTACAGGTGGTAATAATAACCATGATATTACAGTAGACGAATGAATGTTTCAATACTTTTGTGGAAGTTACAATCAATAGAAAATGCAAATAAAAGGATCTTCTAGACTAAAAATATAACATATTACAAATGGAACAAGTAAGTTTTAGGATATGCAAGTGGCTCCCAGTGTGATTCTAGATAATCACAGTCAACACTGTCTGAAGCAGAAAAGAGAATCATGAAACACTTCACTGAAAGTTAAACTTTCTATTGTAGTTTTATAGGAATCAAAATAGATAGGAATTTTCAACGGTTAAAGCAAAAAAGAAAATATACATTTGAGTTTAAGCAAAGATCTGATATCAAAGCAACGTGTGAGATTCTGTATAATCAAAACACGTGATAAATTATAATTGTTTGCGAAATTTATCCAACAATACTTTTTTTATCAACAAATGTTTTAGACCTTCAAGTTATTCGAATCATTTTAAAACTACGATCGTAGAAACTTTGAAAACAATATATCAATTTTAGTAATGGCTATTTCAATGAATAAAGAATGCGAATAATGCGAGACAGGGGTGCTCCTGGAGCTTGTAAAAAATTCATTTTTTAAGAATCTAGATTCAAATATGAGTTTGAACATTGAGCCTAATCCAATAAATCTGCATATTTTGAAATTTGTTGTTGTTTATTATTAAGCACAAAGCTACACAAAGGGCTATCTGTGCTCTGCCCACCACGGGTATTGAAACCCGGTTTCTATCGGTATAAGTCCGCAAACATACCACTGTGCTACTGGGGGCTTTGAAATCTCACTAAATTATTGTATTTCCTTTGTTTCCAATTTATCCAGAAACTTTTCACTTGAAAAAGAAATTAAACAATTAAGAAGCAATATTTTCCAAAAGAAAATACTAATCATCTGGGAATTATCTATTTTTAAAGATTTTCACTTATTTTGTCACATTCTTCATAAATGAAACTTCATAACTCGTTTTTCGAGAATATTTAAAACGTAAAAGCCCAAAATAGACTTAGCATTAGCAAGATAACCTCTACTCTTAGCCAAAATATTTCTTTGTAATAAAAAAGCAATTAAGAATTTAATTTTAGCAATTTCATCTATTCCTTAACTTGTAATATTTATTAGTTTGATTAGGTGATAACGTGTTAGACTTTAAATTATATTTAAAAAGCTATTGGGATTGTCTCTGTTCTGTGATGAATGATGCTATAATTTTAGATAGCATGCAGCTTGGCCAGGTTATAATCACACCCAGTTGATTAATTTTTTCTATGCTCACTGCAAACTAATAAAGGAATTTCTAGGAAAAATTATGCTTTTTAAGAAAGTGAGGCAAGGAATTTTAAACCTCATTTCTCCTTACCTGCGTTAACTACTTTTTTATGGCAAAACCCCTTTTCCTTGGTCATATATTGATCGATAATTGTAAGAGGGAGTTTCCAGGTTCATCAAATATTGTAGCATTCCCAGAACTAACTTTTTTACGCGCCTCATTAACCCATAGTCGTGTCCAATTACAGTAAGTGTGGAGCATAATTACAATAGTGATTTTACATGATATTGTACAAGATATTGTTGCGACCATCCAGGTAGAAAGCCTAGATTTTATGGTTTGAGTATATATATATATATTGATACTTTAAGTAAGATAATTCAACCTATACGTGATTATTCACAGTAAACATTACTACTCAATTCACATATTGTTTCTGTAAAGAATATATTTGCACCCTTTCGAAAAACAATAAAAGTTTTAAGTGCGTCTAATTTCTATTTTATTTTTTTTTGTAATTAAATGACCTTTCGAGTGATAGGGACATAATTGATACTCAAAATTTAGTATATATATACATATTCGTTTCATGTGATCTTTAACCTCTAAAAGTCAAATTCATGTAATACATATACCACAATCTTCCATGTTGGATATTTGTTACATGTTATGTAGCCAATACTTTTATGGGCACAACACAGACAGCTCATTGTGCTTTGTGTTTAACAACAAACAAATCAATACTTTTAAATTAGAACATTGACTGCTACTACTATTAAGCTGAATCTTGCCCTCCGTTCAAACTGTCCATTAAATTTGTTTAAAATCTATAAAATATAATTTTGAGGGGGGAAAAATCACACAAAAATATTAAGGTGAATGAGAAGCAAGGCGATACTAAAGTGAAATAAAACTTGAAGCAGTAGTAGGAATAACTTACAAGCAATTCTTGGGGTTTTAATTTCCAGTAATTGGCCATAAGTATATTGTTATCATGGCCCATTTTTTAATCTATCACTTTATTAGTAACCCCCTATATACTAAAATAATTAATAGAGAAGTAAATTGTTTGAAGATGTGGCGTGGCCATTGTATTTAATAATCTTAACGTGACAATATAGGAACACCTGCTTAAGATTCATTCGAAAAAAACAAATTATTTCTTTGAACAACAATATGTTGACTCATGCAAACGAAACTAACCAAATACACAAGTTTCTAGCATTTTCCAACAACGCTTATGTAAAACTTGAGAAGCTGAGCTGTAATGTAATTAAACTGTTCCACGCGTAAATAAAAATTAGAAAAGAGTTAACAAATAAACTGAGTCAAACTTCTTTTAGAGGAATAATGATACACAAGGATATATCCAACGTAACTAATTAGTAGTGATATAAGAGATACTGGGTTGAAAGCGAAAAAACTACTACACAATTAATTGGTCGTTATACACATGAAAATACTTCTCGCACTTTTAACAGCTTCCTTTTGTGACGACAATGGCGTTCTGAGTTGGAAGATGTAGTATAAAAATAAAGGATGGAAGGAAAAATGGCAAATTTTATAATAAGATACTCAGTTTAAATAACTTCAGTTCTGGAAGAATTGTAAAGTACGTAATATGAAATTATTGATATTATTTACTCACATATATAGTGACATGCGTCAGTTACAGCTTACCTTGGCAAAATTATAAAGTGTTTCGTAAAACTTTTGTATATGCAACGGTACATGAATGTATTAGTAGTGTTAAATAGACCAAACACTAGTGCTCACTGTAAAAATACGTTTTAAACAGGAATTTCATCCATAATTTGTGTAGAAAAATGTTTAAAGCGTGATAAAGAAGACCATGTTGCATTGTTAACCCAAGGCTAACCTCTATCTTGTAAGCTGGCTGAACCTCATGTTGAGATTATGCCTGAAAATGTTGTTAACAGCGAGAGTACTCATCTGATGAATCGATGCATTCTAATCATAATAGGTTTTAGTTTTCTTATCTATTGATTTACAGTATTATGTACTTCTACTTTGTCATATAGAATTGGCTTCATTAATATCTAAGTTTCAATTCAGTTGTGATCTATATAGCTAACTTACTGTGATGAGAAGTTATTAACAATGATAGAACCACACAGAAAAGGCACTGTCTCATTGTACATTTCTTTGCTAATGCCCAAAATCACGTGGGACACTGCTGATGTAAAAAATTTCATAATAGATTCCAAGAAGAAAGAGTTAGGTTGAATGTTTGGTAGGATTTTGTTGTTTATTGTTAAGCTAAAAAAACCTAAGCAATGGGCTATGTGTATTAAAAACCTGAATTTCAACGTTATAAGCCTTCAGACGTAAGACATCTGAGTTTTAACTTGTATAGATGATATGCTATAAACATATGATCCCAGTATCACACGCAAGAAAAAAAGTACATGAAATCAGAAATGGTAATAAACGACTATTGTAACCACGAATAGAAAAATTAATAAATGTTCCCTGAAATATATGAAAATAAAAAAATGGCATTGTTTATTTATACTCCTTCAACTAGCTGGTATGGTACAGTCGCATTTAGATAAGATCTTGATTTTGGAGGTCATGCTTTCAACTTACATCAGTCCTCATTCACTAACTATCAGTATCTAGCTAATAGGCGGAGAAAAATCATGACGTTTCACGAAATATACTCAGCATTTTTGTTTTATTTTCAGTACTATGAGTGAATAACTTTTTAACAATAGGCATTAAGGCTATACCTCTCATTATATATCTGCTAATGACACATTACAAAGAGGAGAGGTTGCACATTTTGGGATCAAAACTCTAGTTAACCCTGACCTCTGGTGGCTGAGGTTGCCAGTATCCTGATTCTACAGAGCACTAAGGGGATTATTCCTCTGTTTGGTCCAAAAAACAATCAGAGGTTTGATACGATAGCCTTATCAACTTGGTCTCGAAACAAAGCCCCTCTCCCTTCATGTTCCTTGCGAAACCAGTTTTATTTGAAGAGTGAATTGGCCGTACACGCTCTAACGTTGTCAGATCTGAAAACGCCTCTCTCTGAATAAACACCTACATACGTTTAGATGGTACCTTCCGTAAGAAATCTCCCTTCCTCCTAACTTTAGTTTGCAATAACTTACAGTAACGTATATAAGATAAGAAGAAGAGTTGCTAATTAATGATACATCTTCTTATATCCCGCAGGAAATCGTGAGTAAAAAACTTTAAAAACAAACATAACAAAGATAAGGATGCATATTTAAACATTCACTGAAAACGTCACGCGCCTCCTACCGTGAGTTACGATTGTTGTATAAGGTTAATGTGGAACTAGTTCGCCAAGTAAAGCTCATACGTAGGTTGAACATTTGTCTTTTGAGTTACGACTGTTGTATAAGGTTAACGTGGAACTAGTTCGCCAAGTAAAGCTCATACGTATGTTGAACATTTGTCTTTTGAGTTACGATTGTTGTATAAGGTTAAAGTGGAACTAGTTCGCTAAGTAAAGCTCATACGTATGTTGAACATTTGTTTTTCGCAAGTCTTTCATATGATATAATTTTTACATTGATCAATGAAAAACAAATAAATTAGCTTTAGTCTTACTGTACAATAAGATTTAGGGATAACTTTATCATATATCAGAACAGACGATTTAATACTCTAATCTTCAAAATAAATTACTATTTAGTAAACAAGTGCTTTTCGAAGAAAATATAATGATCTAAGCTTTGATATAAGTTACAGTTTTGTAAGAGATTTAAAGAAGTTTTCTTTAAATGTATCACAGCATGAACTACGTGCGTAATTTGTCTCTATAATTTGCAATCATGGGCATGGGTTTGCCCTGTGGTAGCGCTCTGAATTTTGGAGATGGCGAGCCGGTACGAATCCGTGCAGCAATACCTCAAAATTGTCCCCGAACAAGCTGTTGGTACATTATAAGAGTGATGGTAAATCCCTTAGCATGGGTAGTGGTTCTGCTGACTGGGTGCCTTTTATTTCTGGTCAGTAGTCCAAAATTAGGGTCGACAGTAAATAGTCTTAATTATTTTTACCACATGTAAAGAAATACAAATCCAAAGCAATTATGAAGTGGTAATGGTTTTAGCAGACGTGCTACTTTCATAACACGTATATTTACAATGTGCAAGATATATATACTAGTGCTTAATTAAGGAAAATTGTTTTTTATTCGCCCTCACAACTAATCATCCACTTCTCGCTTTACAATCTTGTATATTACGTCCTAGATATAAAAAAAAAACCTACACATATGTGACACATCACCACTGCCTCGCCCCAGTGACTTACAATGCTAGAAACCGGGTTTCGATACCCCTGGTGGGCAGAGCACAGATAGACCGTTTTGTGTATTTGTCCTTAATTACAAACAAACACATTACCACTCTAAACATCTGTAATGCGTTTATACATTTGGTAAATAAAAGCATCATTTGAGGGGAAGGTGACAGGAGCGGTCGCCCCCTTCAAGCTAGGAAAGGGGCTCCAAGTGAAAGTTTCTTTGATACAATGCTAATCAGTCCGGATTAAAATATATACGCAAATTACGCCATAGTGTAGGGCTCCCAACTGAAATTAAGGGGCTACGCAAGATCAATCTTCTTTGCTCCCCAGCCTACCCATTTGTGACATAAGTTCCTGTTGGCAATCTTTATTGGAAATGCGTAAGTCAATGTTATATGTATGCCTCTTACTATTTAAAACTTGATATTCACTGAGTTGACAAGAAAAGCTCATATATGGTACTAAAAACAAAAGAGGGGGCTAATAAATGTGAGATCCAATTGGAGGCAAAGCTGGTGCACTTAGCAACAATATAAAATTCTCAAACGCTGTGACAAGGAAATAGAATTAAAACAGTCCTTCTGCAAGATTCTATTCGACGCGAAAAGGTCTTTTACCTGTAAGTGCCAACTTATATCAGAAGCTTCTAAAAATGGGCAGTACCTTAGGTTTTGTGTCTGTTTTCTTTGCTTAGAACGCGATGAGTCATTTCATAAAGAATGCGATGACGCCAATTCGTCACCTTCTCCCCCTTACTCGTCCTGCATAATTACTATAATAACAACCTTAATAGTGATGGCGGTGTCCACAAAAACATAACCATGCCGCGGGCAAAGTCCAAATGAGGCTTATTGCATGTAGGATATAACATTGTTATATAAGTTGCTCCTTTGTTGGTATTCGTTGAGCTACTTGAAGTCTGTGATAACAGTTTTTTAAGACTTTAAAAGATACACTTGTGAATACGCATCAGCAAGCTTGACTCCACCAAAGCATGATTAAAGCCCTTCTTTTGTCACTTTAACGATGTCGTTGCGTACCTGAAGAGGTAGAAGGAAAACAGCTTTAAGTAACGAAATTCTTGGTATGAGTTACTTTTCTTAATGATTATGACACAGAGTAAGGGAGAGCTGTGAAGAGTGTAAAAGGGAGTCAAATCAATTAAAATTTAGTTTGAAATAAAAATAATAATAAAAAAACTGTGTTATTCATAGTTAGGTAACACCGTCAGTTTGTTGAGCCATCGGGTGGCCCATCGTTATTTTGTTCGCCATCGGATGGACCATCGTATTTTGTTTCGACATTTGGTGACCATTGTGATTTCATTTGACCATCAAGTGGTTTATCGTTATTTTATTTCGACATCGGGTGGCCATCGTGGTTTTATCTGACCATCGAGTGCCCCATCGTGGTTTCATCTGATCATCAGATGACCCATCATTGTTATGTTTGGTCGTTTTCCATAATGTTAACTAGCAAAAGAGTTTTGTTGTAACCTTAAATTATTAGAAACATTATTCAATTAACCTTGTAAAATTCATTTTAAAATACATTTATTGGCTTCTATCTTAGAACGAACGTAAAGAATTAGAACTCACATTCATTATATAAGACTCTCATTAAACAACCTTTGTAGATTTGTAATCTAGAATGGGGTATCGCAGTTATGAAAATGAGTTTAAAAATCCTAATGCCATTGTAAATTATGCTTTAATCACACATGTACGTGATATTTTATATATGTTTATAAACCCTCAGTTCTATCTCATAAAAATTTAACAAATATCTGAGTGCTTTGATATGTTTGATGATTCATATCTCGTCACACGTCACTGCCAATGATCGGCCTCTGAAATATCCTTATACTGACTGAAAGATCCTTCCGTAGTTGTCTTATCAGATTAGGTCGTCGCTTTGATCGTTCAGCCTTTGGTAAGCTCTTTGATTAAACTGTTTCAATGTAAATGCCGACTTCAGTATCAGATGACGGCCAACTGAGCTACCCGTTAACTCGCACACATTTGTTATTCTTAAAATCGGTGCTTACAAATCACGTATGTCCTGAATAAGCTATGTGTGTTCTTGTCATGTTTTACTATCTTTATTTGAATCTACATCAGCAAACTTTATTTAAGAGAAATATTTTCTAAATTAAATTCAGTCCCGTTTTCCTTCGCGTTATCGGGAAATATATTAGGATTTGAGAACTACTTCACATGAAGGAAATCTGTGGTGGTTTTTTATAACATCTTCTGAACAGACTAGGATATCTCTACCATCTGTCTACTCGTTCACGTCAGTGCCGTTGTTTTCACATATCTATGTGATTGTTCATATAATAAAAAAAAGTGTATCTTTATTAGATAAGTCGTTATTCGGCCGGGTAAACTGCCCTCGTGTTTGTTTTTAGTGTACATGCACATTCTAATTTTTATTTCAATAAGTGAATCCGTCATAATGTTTTTTTTTTTTTCAAAATTAAAATTGCATATTAATATTTATCCAGGATAGAAATTCAAAACTGCTTTCCTCAAAGTTCTAAAAAAACATCTCCAGGTTATATGGTTCTGGGGAAACTGCTTTTGAAAGAAACAGGGTTGTTGTTTTTTTTTTTTCGTATTTGAAATGGCAAGCGCGTTATATCCGTTCTCGAATATTCCATCTTTATTGCTACTGTAAACGAAATCAAGTTATTTATGGTAATCTCTCTAAACAGCTCCCACTCAAACACTCGAAAAATTAACCCATTTCGCAAGATGTTTAATTCTCTCTGTGATTTAACGACGGTACTATCGGCCATAATCCAACCCTCACGCGTTTCAAGAAAACCATTACATTTACAAGAATAATTTTGTATGTAGCCCTCACATATTGTTAGATGTTTTTTGCTTCCTCTCTCTCGCTTTTCTTTGTGCTTTGCTTCTTGCATGTAATAAAGACGACAGCACTCAGCAAGATGAACTGACACTAATAAGTGGCCAGCTGAGCCAAGAGAATATAGCCCAAAACGGGGGATGTGAAAATGGAAAGAATAGCATTAACGAACTGAGCTGATTGTAGGTTTTTCTCTGCTAACGAGATTCGTCCTTTTGTCCATCCAAGAGATACATAAAGATTTGTCTTACTCGCCTTCTTGCTGAGATTAAATTCTTTATCAGCATTGGAGACTCGTTCTGCGGAGATACTTAAACGCACGAAAACACGAAAATGTGCTTCATAGCACATTCATATGTTAAATAAGATTGCGTTCATTAAATTTTCAGCATTTGCCCAGATAATCTGAAGACATTTTCTGATGTTTTTTAGAACGTCATTATGTATAATGTTTTTTTTTCTGTATTTTGATGCACAAATTGCCTATTAGGAAGAAACATTCGAAATGTTAAAAGTAATAATGTAACGTACAAAAACTTCACTTTGCACTTACCATTAATTAATTTAAATATGTAAGTATATTGTAATTTGAATCTCCTTATAATCTAAATGGCAAAACGTTGTAGTATGGAAATGTCTTAGACAAAAACTTCAACAAACAAGGTTTTTACTTTTATACTTTATAGTTATTTGATATGTTATATTGAAACTAATAATATTTATTATTTTCATGACAGTTATAATGCTATTTTTTACATCTTTTATATTTATCGCGAGGAAAAAGTTCATTTCGATGTCAGTAAAGGAAGGTTTTTTGTGTGAACAGACAGAAGCAAATATTAAACTGACTGAATTACAAGCTTCATTATGAGTATCTGATCTTTAAAACATATATAGAGTTCTTAAGAACTGGCACTTAAACAGGCTATTATTAGGATTGTATGATATTTTCTGCATCAATTTTCGCCGAAAAAAATATTTTAAGTGATTTGATTTATTTTTTCTTCATCTTACCCCTTTCGGTTGAAGAAGCTTCTAGTAACATCCTTTATAAACATAAATAATTCTAATATATCAAAGTTAATTCACTTATAAAAGAAAACAAGAGCCAACTCGAAATTACATGTGATAT
>NW_013665619.1:1073104-1099003 GCF_000517525.1 Limulus polyphemus
CGTCCTTTCAGCCGTGAGGGCGTTATAATGTGACGGTCAATCCCACTATTCGTTAGTAAAAGAGTAGTCCATGAGTTGGCAGTGGGTAATGATGACTAGCTGTCTTCCCACTGCTAAATTAGGAACGGCTAGCGCAGATAACCCTCGTGTGCGCAAAATTCAAACCAAACAAACCCAAACATATTTCATTCAATGCGCAGCTTTAAGCTCCTTCAGTTATTCATTTGTTTATGAACGGTATTATACACGAAAAATAATTGATTCCATCTGTATGAACTTTAGTCATAACACTACAATGTAGCAGAGAGAGTTATTTATTGTAAGTTTCTCATTATTCCTAATGAATTGGGTAAGTTTAACAAGCAATATGTGACGAAACGGCAGCAGAAATTATAGAAATATGCATTGTGCTACGAGGAATTCAAAAGTGTAAACTGATCTATAGTTAAATAACACCCAAATAAGTTATGATTGATTTTGTCAGTGTAGTTCGGTGTTTTTTGTTGTTGTTTTTTTTGCCACAATTCAGAAAATGGTCATGACATTGTTGTAGTACATTACCTATTGAACATTCAACATTCCCGAACTTATTGTGAAACCTGTGAGGAACTGCTGAGACACAGAGCCAGAATTCCTGAATGTTTGTTCTTTTCGAGATAGAAACGAGGTCGGATTCAAAACTTATCTGCAACTGTAAAGTAGTAGATGTTTGAGGTGTTACAAGTGTCGCAGTTATGGATGTGATCATTATAGTTGCACGCTAGTTGCACAAAAGATTTGTTTGTTTGTTTGTTTTTAATTATGCACAAAGCTACACGAGGGCTATCTGTGCTCTGCCCACCACGGGTATCGAAACCCGGTTTCTAGCGTTGTAAGTCCGCAGACATACCGCTGTGCCACTGGGGGGCACACAAAAGGTTAGCCGAAAGAGAGGTCAGAGAAGCTTCGGCGAAGGAAGTGCTGTTAGGCGACTAAAGAGAAGTACAAGTACGTCAGCGGCAAACTTACCGATGTATCCGACAACTTGCCCTGAAATGAGGATAAGAGCAAAAGGAGGAGAAAGATTCAAGATCGGGTTAGGAGCGGAGAATAAGAAGAAATTTTCTGAGTGAAGTGCAAGAATATTACAAGAATAAGAGGAGAGAAGAATACTAGAATAATGATTAAATAGCATGAACATAGTGTGCGGGTGGTCCACTTTGGTCGGACAGAAACACCTCAACGATTATCCGGATCAAAGAAAACAACAGAGCAAAATGATCCCTGGATCATGTCCTACACAGCCGTGTACCTCACTCTTAAGATCCCGGATTTCCGGATCTGATGGAATACTCCATCATCTACTAAAATAGTCATATTTTCTGCCGTTGAGTCGGAGATTACTTGTTAATGTATGCGAGATAAAACTAACATTTAGATCACATTTCATAAATGTTTTTATTATTACGAAGAAGTACTAACTACATATGATTGTCTACCACCTTAAAGTTTCTGTAACACAATTTATTTATACGTAGTCTTAAAGTAAACTGCCACTCTATTAAATACAAGTTCAGCTGTAACCTTACTAAACTGAAAATCATAACTTTAAACACTTCATGCGTCAATTAGCTTTCACGTATATGTACAGAAAATATTATGGCATCTATTATGCATTTTTATATGACCTTACACTTTTAGAATATAAGGTTCTGCAGTATAAAACAAAGGGTATGTACTAAAGAAATTCGTGTATCCCTTGAGATATCATAGGGAAGTAGCTAGACTACGATGATAAATTCTTTGTCAGATCGACCAAACGATGAAAGTGTGCAGCCACTACGACACAATATATTAGCGATCAAAATGGATGAAAACGTGCAAAGCCTAAACACAAGGTAGACACGTAAGTTTTGCTATGGATAGATAAGCACAAAATGAAAGATGTCCTTGTAAATCAACAGTTATATTATCTATGATGAGATCCGCACTTTATACCAACAGATGCTATTTACGAAACCTTCGTAGAAATATCAACCTCTTGAAAAGACATAAGCAGTCACATTAAGGCACTTTAGTAATATTTTACCCAAATTCTCTATACATATTTCGCACATTATGAACGCCACCAGCTGACAACTCTTTGTTCTATTTTAAACATTCAAATGACCTGAAATGTATTGACAGTCCCTTGTTACCTTTTTCTTCAGAAGAAAAATATCATGTCGTTTGTATTAAAATATTTTAATTAATGCTTTATAGCGTTGTTTTCGTGCCTTAATTTGAGTATGAAGAAACCTAGGTATTTGAATATAATACTTCGCTCTATCTTTCAAGTTTGGAGTATTTACGAAACAATTGAATTACAAATCCAAGGTTATTTTTTCTAGAGGTTAACATTAAATACAAATATTTTGACAAAAACTATAATGTGTTCAATGAAAATAAGCCGAAAAACTTCTCAGAAATTAAAAGTTCAGCTAATATTGTATATTTCAAATGTAATTTGCAAATTTTCCACCCTAATGATTTTAATCTCTGTCACATTTGCCATAAATTAATTAAATTCTAAGTATTTAACAACGCCTAATAACTTTCAAAATACTAGAACTTACGAAGCTATAAAAGGTTCAGTAAGGTTGCAAAATTTAAAACATAAACATATAAACATATCTAATTCTTAGATTCTTAACAAGGAGTTTGCGTATGATTCCAAATATATAGAGATCTCAAGTAACTCGTTGTATTAAAGTAAGTGTTGTTAAGTTAGGTGGAAACTATTTTTTGTACTTCCACCTACTTGTCGTAGTAATAAAAATAATTCATGTGTTTTGGTCTCCAATAGAAGGGTTAACTGTTTATTGGGTATTTATTTTTAGAAATGCATAGTTTTTGAGATGAAATAGGTGGAAAACATTTCTGAATTTCATATTAGGATTTAAGTTTCTACGCCCTATTTTATCAGTACCTTAAAGTTGTTTTTATTACATTTGTGATTTAGCTTATTAATATGTAATGTTTTCTGACAGAATGAATTTGAAGTTCATTTGACAAAGAAACAACAATATTCCAAAAAAGATCTAATCACAGCTGTACATGAGTGAGTAGAGCTGTAAAAATATTGTTTTACTACAATATAATATGTTCAAGAGAACAATGAAATGTAAAATTTATGCTGAGGAAAAAACTGAAAAGGAAACCGTTTAAATCAGGATTATGCTTAGATTTCTCGTAAAAGGGTCGATATACAAACATATATAGACAGTAAGGACGTTACACTTACATCTGGTACCTAAACCTGTCAATCATATTATTAACCGTATCATTTATCTTCTGCATTTAAGCCACTTTTCATTTGTTCTAAAAAGTTACTGAAGTTTAAGCTACGGGGAAAGAAATCGCACCAAAGACACGCCCATGTATAACTAGCACAATAAAAAGTCTTGTCTCAAAGTACTTCCAATCATTAACAAAGTTTAGGTCAAGGAAATCTAATTGTCCTCCAGCATGTTTATCTTGTCAACAATGAACATTAAAGCTGGTTCTCACGACCACTAAGATTAGCTATCACTTCTAGGCTAAGTACCACTGGCGTGGTTAAACATGTCTTGGTCTTGTACTGGTCTATATTTAGTGGGCAAAGCCACAATTCATGACAGATTTGTTTTCATCCCATGTCAATACTTTATATTTCATTTTACATTTGTAAGAATCCCTTGGTCACAAAATAAAGTGCATGACTTGTTATTAAATAATAGATAAATATATCATCATTCCAATAATAATAATAATAACTTCCGATCAGAAAAATTTATGTACTTAGAGCGAAGAAATTTACGCCAAAAATCACAAATGGTTCGACAATGAGTGATCTTTACAAATACGTAAGTAGCATTCAATTAAGCGTATGAAATGATATAAGTCACTTGGAGTATCTGTGATACAGAAACAGATATTAATCTAGGGCTAATGAGTGATTCCAAATTTTTCGTTAAATATGTACCAGCTTAAAGATATGATGTGAGATAAATTTGAATTTTGAATCATGTACACTCATTAGTTTTAAAACATAATTAGTACAAACAACTTAGTCCTATATTCTAATATCTTAATAACTTATAGATAATAAAAAACATAATATCATGTGTAGAAGTTAGTAAAAACTACAGTAAATGTAATAGACTGTTAGAAGTCTTTATATTGCAGAAACTAGTTTCGACACATTCGTGTGTCGTCTATAGTCTGACGTTGAAACTAGTTTCGACACATTCGTGCGTCGTCTATAGTCTCACGTTGAAACTAGTTTCGACACATTCGTGTGTCGTCTATAGTCTGACGTTGAAACTAGTTTCGACACATTCGTGTGTCGTCTATAGTCTGACGTTGAAACTAGTTTCGACACATTCGTGCGTCGTCTATAGTCTCACGTTGAAACTAGTTTCTCTAATATCAATACTTCTGACACTTTACTCCATTTACTCTGGTTTTCGCAAATGCTTATAGGTGTTTGCATCAATAATGTGTTTTAAAGCTCAATTTCTGAAACCGACATTATAACATGCTAAACGTATTTGGCCTTTCCAAGTTCTTATAAAAAAGTTACTAAAATACCTAATATGTGGCTAATCCCTATACATGTATATTATATATCAAATTCATATTACTTGTAATTTAAAGGTCAGGGAAAATCAAGCGCATGTAAAAGTCGACGTACAAAGTTTCATTTAATTAAATTAAGTTTATCCTCAATGCCTAGAATTTTGGCACTGTTACTGTTTTTATTTTAAGGACCGTACATGAAAAACCTCAGTGAAATGTACATACGAAAGGTAACATTAAAAGATCGGAATGCTCCATCTCATTAAATCCTCATCAACAAAGTTTTCTTTTTTACATACAGCCAAGAAAATCCGAAAAAATACAGATAGGAAAATCGGAAAAATATAATAATTTAATACATTTAAATGTAATGAGTTGGAAGCAACATGCACGGCTTTTGAAATGGTTGACGATGAAATTTCAAGAGGAACAGCAGATTCATTAGATAGTTAAGAAGTTTTGAACCAGAAGACGTAACTGGGTTATATTCACCAAATTAGCCAATTACAACGGTGTAATTTTACAATTTTTTTTTCCGATAAGAAAATTATTTATGTAAAATCTTTAAATTATAGCTCTGCATAGTTATACAAAACAAAGTGCACAGAATAGGTACAAGTTTAATGAGAATGTGATTATTAAAGTGAAACTTGCCATCACTATTATTATCATCTTGAGATTAATTTAAATAGTTTCTACTATGTGTGGTACCATACTGGTGTTATTCGATCTTAGCAACGTTAGAAGCAGTATTCTTGTTATAATCAGCAAGATGTCGTCTTTGTTTCATGAGCTAAAAATTATGTTTGTTTATTTCGAAAATTCGCGCATGACTACACAACGGCTATCTGTACTAGTCATGTTTAATTTTGAACTGATAAACTAGAGAGAAGGCGACGAATCAACACTACTAACAATTCTTGTCTACCTTAATCGAGTTGTGGGATTTACTAGTAACGTTTATAATGCACTCACGGCCTTAAAGTGCATAACGCGATTTTGAGACAGCTGGCCCCGACGTATGGACCATCGAATTCACAGTCTAAGCACGCTATCCACTAGGCCATGCCTGACCCATAAGTCAGAAAATAATCTGAAATGGTATTTGTAGAAATAAGAAAGTCAAGAGGAATTTCGCAAGTTTCGGAAATGATTACAATATAAAACCTTGAACTTATTTGATTCTAATAAAATTCGTACACCAAACTGTGATGTGAAATGACTTAAATTAATTGATAAAAATTACAGTTCACCTACGTAACTTAGTTCACGCTTAAACAGTTGTTGTTCTAGCAACTGATGACATAAATAGGGTCTAGACGACTACGATATCCCAGCCGGTCTCATAAGCTATGGTATTAGGCGAAAGGCCTGGTCGGCACTAGATATAGCATATATAGAGTTATTGTAACATTATTCATTACTTACATAAATAACTTCTTATAATTATATAGTGTAACACATGAAAATGACACAAGACACAGTGATATTGATAAATATCGTTTAACAATAAGAAATGAATAAGCTAATCACTCCAAATCAATACCTAATATATCAATATACTGCCAATACGATAATTTCTATAAGTACCAAATTCGATTTGTCAATATGTTCCAGTTACTTGTACCTTATAAGAAAGAGTGCGCAATAATTTACGGGTTGTTCACAGTTGCTTGTAACCTTATAAGAGAGAGGGTGCAATAATTTACGGGTTGTTCGCAGTTGCTTGTAACCTTATAAGAGAGAGGGTGCAATAATTTACGGGTTGTTCGCAGTTGCTTGTAACCTTATAAGAGAGAGGGTGCAATAATTTACGGGTTGTTCACAGATGCTTGTAACCTTATAAGAGAGAGTGTGCAATAATTTACAGGTTTTTCATAGTTACTCTACCTAATAAGTGTTCTTCCTTCAATTCATATCCTTTTTGCAACACGAACTTACTTTTAATTAAATAGAAATACAAGATATTCTTATACAAAATAATACCTATCATCCATAAATCATAGAATGCGAGAACCTGAAGTGGTCTTATTCGGTTTGTTATTTCTTCAACTCGAAGTAATTGGAAATCTAAAAACTGATTTTATTATCTCTTAAGAAATATTACTACGTTTTTATATATCAGCAATTAAAAATGCCTTTTTAGTTGTAATATTTAAATTTTTTTCTGCAAACTTATTGTAAACGACCTTTTCCTGTCAAAAAAGAAACATTAATATAATTTTGACTAATATTAGTTCCATGTGCATAATAGGTTGCAAATGTTTAATAAACTACACATCTCATAAATATTTGCACTTAACATGCGAACACAGTGATACACAGACATGACGTCTGATAGATACGTCGTTCATAATATGATTTTTAATCACAGTATCTCAGTGGATACTATTTATAAGTTACTACATAAAAAGTGTTTTAATTTCACTCGTAAATGTTTTAAGTGGTTGGTTGGTACTTTTCGCGTTAATAGCCCCTGCTTTTATAGCAACAAAAATATAACGATGGTTAATCGTACTATATAAAAGCAATTTTACAAGTCCCCCCTATCCTTGAAAGTACTTCAGTCCTCTATGGTCGACCGTGCTTAATCTGCAAAAAGTTCGATCTCAGACCACAAATCTTTGCATACTTTCCATAGATCATCTACTATGCCTCACAAAAGTTCGTGGGAGCTGTATCGAGGATTTGGCAGATGTGTGGTCGAAAGAGATTGCAGTAACTTCAATTTCTCAGGTTATTTTTCTTATGAAATCAGCCGTTGTGAACTTTTCACTTCTGAGCTCCATCAACTTTAATTTTTTGTTTATTATTTTGTTAACGGCACAAAAAGATATCCCAGCTTCATCGGAATAGCCTTATGGGTCAAAATGTTCTGTTTCGTAACCATAGGTTTTGCTATACGATAACGGCTTTGCTCCAAATTGGTTTGATGTGTGTTTTCAGAACCTGCTGCTACCTTAAATACTCTGTTGTGCGAATTTTCCTGCTTCGTGTAGAACATTGAAAACTCCTTTCTTCGAAATTTTGCATGTTTAGATTTATATTTTATAACAGTCTGACTTTACACATGATCAGAAATTCGCTGTGAACCAAATTTATAGGTGCTATGTAGGTCACTCGTGGCACAAACGCTCATACTTGCGGCGACACACCACTATATTAGCATATAATAATCGTCCTTATAAAGTGCTAATAACACTCTATATGACTTAAAATTAAAAGGTTCGAATTATTATCTTATTAATGGTAATTAGAGTTTTTATGTAGTCAAGTACAATAAAAAATTCCGTTAATTTTAAGGAAAATTAGGTAGGTAGTGTACGATATTTAGTTTGAAACTAAAAGTTTCATAACTTTAGTGTTAAAACAAATATACTGTTCCTATAAATTATTCTTATATCAAATCAAATACTATAGCGTTAAATCATTTTTATGATTTTTATCAGATTCCATGTTCAATTCTTTCCACTAAAATAAAAACATGACCTTATTGTTATAAAAACAATACTTAGACACTTCCTATTTGAAATATTGAAACAGTAGCTAGTTGTGCTTCACTTGAAAAGGAATATTCCAAGCTCAAAGAAAGAACAGATAACTTACATCTATATACATTGCTGTTGTTACTGTTATTCAGTAGATGAAACTCAAGAGGCTAAATGAGAGAAATACAACAAAAACAAACAAAAGACTCACATTAATCGGTCAGTTTTCCTTTCTATACATTTTTTATACAAACCTTAAAATTATAATTTTATAATTATTTTTCTTTCCGTTTAATGTATAAATTTACAACCTGAGCAAATATCTTAACAACAAGATATCTTTTCTCTGGAACATTTCTATTTTGTACGACCGCTGAACTAAGATGTTATAGAAGTTACGTTAATAAGATCATTTTATAAAAACTTATATCTTGAGTGAACCAATGGTGGTAAGCTTTCAAAAGAAAGGTTTTGACTTGTTTTTCATAGACTTCGTTTAAACAGCATTCTTTTATGTAAATCGACATGATTTTCATTGATTAAATATGGTAATTATTAAGATTTATTTGATGATATCGAAAAACGACGATTTGTGGAGACTAACTCTAAATTCAGTTTATTCTGGTGTTGCTGTGCAGGGAGATTCATACGCTCAAAACTTTTTTTCTTGCCCAGAGATGTTCATAAAAATAGTTTAACCAAAAGAATACAAAATATTAATTAACGAGAAATAAAAAAAACGAAATGTCTTAACAAGAACTTTGGTGTGTGAAAGTAAACTAGTTTGTTATTTTTCTAATCCTTCAAATTCTTTGAAACAATTTTCTGTAATTTTCATTAGTACTTTAAATGAAAACTTTTCATTTTGTTTAATACTTGTTATTATACTATTTCGATAGTTTTTTAATAAATTCAAGGGTTTAGTAATCTGTTTATGTTTTACTCTTGTCTGCTAAAAGCACGAGCATTTTATTTCATTGCCTTCTTTTCCCCCATTTCTAGCTAATGCTCATGTGAAGTTTTCATTATTTTAAACCTCTCCTAAACAATTGGTGTTTGTTAATGAATATGTAGGAAGTACATTGATGGTAATTATGTAATATGTGTATTTGTTTAATCAGTCATCTATCTTGGATGTTACAGTTTTGCTGACGAATTCAAAGGATTTGAACCTACAAAGATTACACCTGCATTCCCTGAGATCTTTTGAACAAAAGAATAAATACAAACAACTCTTTGTGCCGTTAATATACTAGCTATATCTAGCTTGTTTCATGTTGTTGTTGTTTTATACCGCGCACACATTATGTTGTATTGTTGTTGTAGCCTTCCCAGTGCGACATACAGAAAAAAAGAAATATAATTAAAACTACTGAAAGCACATATTACATAAATCAGGAAAAATGCTTAATTTAACTTTTCTGTAAGTTTTTTTAAGGACATTATTTGAGAAAGTTCTACCATGTAAAAAAAAGGAAGTTTAATTATGTATTAAAGGATAAACTATTGCCCAACAAAAATGTTATTTGTCCATTTTATGTCAAAACTATATTTATTGTGGAACAAATTTATAAAATAATAAATTTAACGATTATTGATTGAAAAGATAAATATTAACCATCGATTCTAATTGTCTTATATATTACTTTAGACATCAATTGATCATTTAGAAATATCTAACAATAAAAGTTAATTCATTTCCAGAGAAACTTAAGATATCAAAAGAAAACCTGACTCAGGAAAACGTATAGGATCATTTAGCTATCGTGTGTTCAGTATACCATCAAACGTCAATATAGTAGCATTTACTGTTACAAAAGGCTTTCAAGACGTTTAAAGAGTTTCATCTGAGTTAACGTTTGCTAAAGTTGTATTTCTTTTACAACATTACGTAATTGGGATATATAAAGCATTACAACGAACATATAATTATATACATTTTATTACGTGCTTTTTTATAAGTATAGATCCTTTTATGTTACCTATTATAGAGAATTTCTGTTGATTTAAAATTATAACTTCTCAGGTGTTTCCATGGCGACAGACACGAGGTGTACGCACGTTATGACTCCCAACCAGGAATTCTTGGAAATTTCATTCTCTGCTACTTCTTCAGTTATGTATGTATACAGATAGATAAGGAGAAGAAAGATTACATACATGTAAAGAATCTTGGGATAAGAATATCATAAGAATATTGGGTTTCATAGGGCTTTTAAGTATCAGGGGAAAATACTTGAAATAAATGGATACGATACAATACGTGTAAGTTGTTGTTGTTTTACAAAGTATTATGTTTTATAGATAATTTATTAAATTTGTAATAAATATACTAAGGATCTCTGAATAATTCAACTCAACATTACCGTTTACATTCATCAAGCGGTGCAAGTCTTTGTACTTGGTTAGATGCTGTTTTATCGGTGAAAAAGATCGCTTTACTTATCACGATAGTGATTATTGCTTTGTGTTTTATTTGATTGTTTGTTTGTTTTCTTCATCTTTGGGCTCAACATCAGTTTGGAACATCATTTATTTATTCGTAGTTTAGAACATCATCATTTTAATCAGTACGTGAGAGACACCTATAAGACTCGTTCGAGAAGAAGAAAAAAAAGGAGGAAAAAAATAACCGCCGTCTAAAATGAAGTTATCGATTTTTCTATTCGACCCCGCCGTTGCTGCGCCCATACACTATACTATCTTAGCAGGGTAGGTTTGAGTAGGCAGCAGTAAATATGTATACACACATCATAAGACTGCGCTCAAAAATCAATACGCTACGCCTGCCCCTGGCTCCCTTCCTCCTCCACGGACAGACTATCGTTTTTTCTGGACCACATAAATATGGACCACATAATTTCACCAACATTTACATGCAAATTATGCTGTTGGAAACCTCGCTGAGTTGATATCTCTGACCCCCTTGATAGAAATCTTGGAATCTTTCCTCTGCATATACGTCAGACTATCTTCTTGATTCGACAGGAGAGGCTACAAACGCAGTAACAGAACCACGCCATCTTTAAAACCTGGTAAAATCGATTTGATAGAAAAACAAGCGGAATAAAAAGTGACACAAAATGCTGTGTTTGTTGTCATTCAAAGGAAGATATTTTCTCTTCATTTTATCTTCCGATATTTTTAGTTATCACCTCTATATTCCTTGAGAACTTGAAAATACGAATTTTACCAGTTATCTTTATGGGAAGCAATGAAGTGAATAAAAGTTACCTTTTCATTCAAGATGTCTCAATATGCTCTTGGGCAATTATAAAACAAAGTTGGTGATTTCTTGCAAGACGGAACACGATGTCCAAAAACACCAAAACACAGACAGACAAAGAAGTACGTAGCTTCAGTTAGTTCAACATTTTCTGTTAGCTCATTGCTTCATCCTCCATATGCCTTGACTTAATTTGTTTCTTACAGTCTCCTTTAGCTTTTCTAATCTGAGCTTTCAATTTCTTTGCCATCTTCTATCACTGTTTTGGTCTTCGAACCTATAATTTGATATGCTTTGTCACAACTTTCTATCTTCTGCTCGCCTCTCCTCATTTCCCAAGCAAGTTCTATTCATTACATACTTCCACATACTGCCAACTTCTCTTGTTCAGCTCTTCGTTCTTTCTTCTTATTTCTGTCTTCTTTTCTAAGGTATGGCCCGTCAATTCACTTTAAAATTTTCTTCAGCTCCATAACGATGATACTGGAACCACAACTGTCTTGTGTACTCTCACCATCGCTTGCAAGGATGTGAAAAAGAGTATACAAGTCCTTATAGTATTATCTACTTCAATTAGTTTGTTCTTTCCATTCAATATTCTCTGTCTTCAATTTCGTTTCTGGAGTACACTGTGTTTCTCAAATTTTCTGTCTCTTTCTTCTCCACCGATTTTCTGTTTTGTCACCTTCTTTTATTTAACATCGATAAAACTAAAGTTTTAGATGATCAGCGTTCAGCATATCTAATACATCGGCGAACGAATTTTATATATCTTCAACTGGAATGTGAAAGCGTCAGACTAATTACATGTTTATCAAATAAATAATAAGTTTGTACACGATCTTCAGTACACAGTTCTGTTTGTCGTGTGAAAATGGCACTTATCACTTTCATATAACGCAAAGGTCCACTCACCACAACAAGAAAAGACCAGTATATTGGCTGTTAATCAACGTAAATAGTTGCAGGGCAAGATTCTGAATTAAAAAAAAAAGAGATTGAAACTATGTATGAGACAGGTTTGTGTTATGCACAAGTGGATTATCATGAGCACTGATAACGACAGTATTGACATACTTAAAAAAAGCTCACAATTTGAGTTAATGGGTGGTCGGATTATGATAACTTAAAGCTGACTTCAGGTTAGCAATCACAAGACTCCTAAGAATCCTCTTCATTCCAAACTCTATTTACTATAGTACAGTTATCAGCTGAAATTGCACCGTTATACTTGTTAAGCTACACTAGATGTATTTCGGTCTTATGGGCGTGTGTTCTTTTATTCTTGTCAATAGCCAGCCACCTAGTGGTGGATCCAACACACTCCTTTGCTCAACAAGGAAATGAAAACTTATAAATCACAAGATATCGCTTGTCGTCTGTCTGAAAAAGTAGTTAATCTTTTCTTTACACATATATAGAATTTTGTCTTGTGCAAAATAAATACATCTTTTGGGTTCAATGAGACAGTAGACTGTACAGCTTTGTATATATAGTATCCATAAAACCTGTACCACAGTCATTAAATCTTATAACGTTCTGAATCCTTACTATTTATTCATGTAATAAAGTGTAAGCCCGATTAATTACAACGTTAATCACATTAATTTTAAAAGAAATGGGCACAAAGGTACCAAAATGTTCATATGATCTCTGATACGCTGGTTTATGATAAATATGCACATTAAAACTACTTCGCCCTTTACGCATTAAAATACCTACAAATGATAACGGTGGATCATGTTTTTATTTAACTGTGAAGTTAATATTTGAATGCTTACTAGCTTGTCTACATGTTATGGTAACTCAGTTATAATAAATAAGACATCCATGTAAAGTCTGTATTAAAATAGTTTAAAAGTAATCGTTTGTAATCACTGTCCTTCATAGTAATTTACAAATAAGTTAGCCATAACAGGTACAAGTTTATATCCCCTACTAAGATCACCAAATTCATCATATATGTTTCCATTAAACATAAAAAGAGACTATTTAAAAGCAAAATACATTAAATTAGAAACATTTGGATAAACCATTAACTGCTCCCAAAGATGAAACACAAATTAGCACACAGGTATATAGTTTCTGCAAAGGGTACAATGACTCGACATTGGAGCTAGCTGTATATGAAGTTCTATACGAAATTAGAAAACTCAAAACTCTCTTTAATTTTATATCCATTGTTTGCATACAGTTGAATAAATTACCCAGGAAACATTAGAAACCTTGGTTATAAGTGCCAATATTTAAACAATTCGTCTTACAGGATAGCCTGGTTAATAGATGCACCATAAAATTCCTGTATGAGATCGAACAGGTCGAATTAACTTGAAAGTGCTTTTTGTTGTATTTTTGTTTGTTTTTTTAAGTTGATGTCTTTTTCCTGTTATGGTGAATCATTTTCTGGTTAATGGAAGATTTTCTGACCAAACTGAATAGTAAGCATGGAATTTAAGCTTGCACATGACATGGTTAATTTACATTTAGATCCTTATAAGACACAGTAGAAGGCAGTATGTTCTTTTGTTTTTAAACCACTGCGCATAGATATATCCACATACATTGGAATTGTTAGCTTGTTTTTTATTGTTCAGTTTTCATTGGAAATAATTCATTTTGCTTATTTTTAGGGTTTTGGAGTATCATATATGTTGTAATTAACTCAACGAGGAAAAAAAATTAAAAGAAAGGATATCAATGTTATTGAATGACATTTAGAGAACCGACTAATGGACTGGAATCAACAAAAAACACAATGTTGTTTGTTATTATTGTTTGTAATTAAGCACAAAGGTATACAATGGGCTATCTGTGCTCTGCCCACCACGGGTATCGAAACCCGGATTCTAGCGTTGTAAGTCCGCAGACATACCGCTGAGCCACTGGGGGCAAAACACACTGAAAAATATATTGATGAAGATCAGAAAGCATCAGTGAATGGCAGAAGTTTAAGAGCTGAAGAAATGCGAGTTTTAAAATTAATCTTTAAAATGATTTGCCACACTCTGCAATCAAAACGGAAATCAATAGAAAATCAGCAGAGAAAAGCACACAGAAACGGTTGTAAGTGTGAAGGTGAAAATTCTGAATTGATAACGAGATCATTCTAAGACCTAGCTGAATCAAGATGAAGCACACGAGAAACTGAAAGCCCTTCAAAAATATACTAAATACAAAAACAACAAAAATTATCCCTTTAGTGTTAGAATACACTCTTGAATGAAGCAAAACTGACTCCCTGTCATTGCAGAAGATATGTTACAAATACTGGAAAAATGAATGTTCGTGTTATCTAAAAAAAAACTTCACAAGGGAGTCCCCGGTGAGACAGCGGTAAATTTACGAACTTACATCACTAAAATCCGGGATTCAATGGACACGCAAATAACCCAATGTGGCTTTGCTCTAAAACAAACAAACAAATCTATCTACGTTGTATACATTTCACGATTTTCTCTAAGTTAAGTTAAAGAGGCAACTTGTAGAGGGTCATAAATAGATGGATGGCTCATGCATGTAGAGATTATTGTTTCTGTAGAAATTGTTGATGATAATAAGATGTAGTGGTCAAAGCAGGATTGCAAAAGTGTTGTGTTTTATCATGCTGCATTTTCTTTCTTAGACGGAATATGGTTGAGAGACTTGGAAAGTGTTAGACGTCTATCTATCAGCTTAAAAATAGGGAGCTTTTGAAAAACCTATAGTAAAAATAGTGTTGGAACGTAACACTGCGTAGGAACTTCCGTTGGTTTCAAGTAAGGCAAATGACTGTGTAATGAATGGTAAATGAAAAGACACGTTTAACAGAACCCAGCACAAAACAAGAAACTACAAAAGATGCAAAAGTGTTCACCCTGCAAAGTTTCCACATTTTGTTACATATGAGATTGAAATTGTGAAGCTTTCAAATGGGACTTTATATTTAGTATCTACACAATCTACTCCAAACTGAGCAATCTAAAAAAAAACAAAAAACACTGCTATTATGTAAGTAAGTTAGATTTTCAAAGAAAATTAGAATATTCTCAATTCATAAGTATTCAGCCCCTTTGCTACGACAACCCTAAATCAGTTCAGGTGCAAAAGTTTAGGTTGAAAGGTCACAAAATAGGTGTAATTGTCTCTGTCTGTGTGTAATCAAAGTGATTTAACTTGACTTCAGAGTAAATGTATTTGTCCAAGCTACATCTCACATAGTGATAACACATGCCAACCATGAAGACCAAGGAGCTTTCCAAACAAGTCAGGGATATAGTGGTAGAGAAGCACGATGAGGAGAAGATAACAATAAAATTTCAAAGTCGCTGATTATCCCTTTGAGTATGGTGAAGTCCATCATAAAAAAGTGGAATGTGCTTCATACCACCCAATCACTACCCAGATCAGTATGCCCTTCCAAACTAAGCAGCAGGGCAAGCAGGAAACTGGTTAGGGATACCACTGTGAAGCCAACAGTGAATTTGAAAGACTTGCAAAGTTCCATGTCTGAGATGGGAGTCAATGTTCATACATCGACAATATCCCGAGCCCTACACAAAGCTGGCCTGTGTAGGCGAGTGGCAAGAAAAAAGTAATTACCGAATAAGAATCATCTTGAATCTCGTATGGAGTTTGTGACAAAGCAGCATGTAAATGATACTGTAGACATGTGGCAGAAGGTTTTGTGGTCAGACGAGACATAAATTGAGTTTTTTGGTCTAAATTCAAGGGGGTTACGTCTGGCGCAGCCCAACACAGCATATTACCCAGTAAACACCATCCCAACTGTTAAGCATGGTGGTAGCATGATGTCATGGGGATGCTTCTCATCAACAGGGACTGTGAAGCTTGTCAGGAAAGAGGAAAATATGAATGGTGCAAACTGCAGGCGAATCCTAGAGAAAAACTTACTTGAGGCAGCCAAGAATCTAAAACAGGGTCGGAAATTCACATTTCAGCTGGGCAATGACCCGAAGCACAAGGCCAAAGCCACACTGGAGTGGTTTCAAAAGAAAAGAGTGGATGCCTTGGAGTGGGCCAGTCAAAGTCCTGACTTGAATCCAATAGAAAATTTATGGCGAGACTTGAAAATTGTAACGAACTTGTCAGAATTGGAGTAATATTACCAGGAAGAACGGGCAAAAATTACACCATTCCATTGTGCCAAGCTGGTAGAGACCTATCCAAAAAGATTCATAGCAATAATTGCTGCCAATGGTACTTCCACCAAGTACTGACTTAGGAAGCTGAATACCTATGCAACCAGCAAATTTATATTTATATTTTTTCTTTGCAGGTTTTTTGATCATTAGAATTTTGAATAAAAACAAGTTCATTAAAAAATGTTTACATTATTTGCATTTCATCAACATGTAACATTATTGATAGGGGAGAATACTTTTGCAAGGCACTGTATCAAAGTTTAACGTACAGTGCAAGAAACTTAACAGGCTTGTAACATTTTGATGGGGCCTGGTGGTTAGAACTATCAACTCGCAATCTGAGTGATGTGGATTCGAATCCCATCACAGAACAAATGCTAACTCTTTCTTCCGTGCGGACGTTATAATATCAAGGTCAATTCCACTATTAGACTAGAGTAGTTCAAGAGTTGGTGGTGAATAGTGTTAACTAGATGCCTTCCCTTTAGTTTATCACTTCTCAATTAGAGACGGCTAGCGCAAGTAGTTCTCGAGTAACTTTGCGAGAATTTCAACAAAACAAACAAACATTTTGATGAGAAGTGCTGATTAACCTGTTAATTGTCAATCTTCTGTCAACGCAAAACGCAACTGTATATTCACGCCATTATATTAAAGTTTTATGTGAAATAGAATCTTTGTTCTAGCCCATAATTCTAGCAAATAATATGCATACAAAATATCTGAATGAAACTAACTTGAGAAATACGTTGATCACTATTGGAAGATCATTTCTCAACAGAGATACAGTATAGTTCAGTATTTGAATACAACCTTAAAACTAAAACAATTAAACCTGGAAGGCTCAAAAATATCAATTAGTATATATATATATATTAAATCGTGCCTTAGGATCTCAACAGAAAACTATATATATATATATATATGTACTACAACTACAGTAATCACATTTTACTTAATATCATTAAATACATCAGTCCCATTGTATAACGTCTCTAATCTTAAAAGATTTAAATTTTGTTTATTTGATGTAATGCACAAAACTACAAAATGGGCTCTGTGTATTCTGCTCACCGCGGGTATAGAAGCCCGATTTTTAGCATTGTAAGCCTAATGACTTACTGCCGACCCATCGAGGGCAAAAAAATAGATAAATATAATAGTTTTATATAAAAACAACTTATCTCTTTTGCTTTACAATCAAATATGAGCAAGTGTTTGTTCAGTAAATCAAACGGCCAGCCTTTGAACTAAAAAGTAATTTAGCAGTTCTTTTAGTAAATAATATTTTATTCAATCTCTTTCGAATGCGGATATCTATAGACATTTTAAACTTTATTTTAAATAAAATCAAACATTTCGAACTCCTGACAGAGTTTGATTTTTAACAGTCCATTAAATGATTGTTTGTTTGTTTGAAGTTAAGCACAAAACTACACAATGGGCTATCTGTGCTCTGCCCACCACGGGTATCGAAACCCGGTTTCTAGCATTGTAAGTCCGCAGACATACCGCTATGCCACTGGGGGGGAGGGCATTAAATCAACTAAATCGTAAATTTAATTTAGCAAATTCATACTGTTTTTTTTCCTTTCCATAAAAAGTAATCGAATATCAGCTGCACTTAGATTTTGTTATGACAAAAATCATTGGTGATAAAGAAAATATTTCACATTGCCTTCCGTATAAGTCGTTCGTTTATCATTACAAAGGTGAATCGCTTGCTTTCATTCAAGCATCATATCAGAGTAAATTCGATGGTTTCATATATATATATATTCATTTTACAGTTTAAGAATCAGTTATTCGACAAACGTACGTTCACTAGACTTGCGTAATGTTAGCGAACCATGTAAAGCAAACCTCTGTCGATATTTTGATTACATATCTGCTGTTTAATAATTCTGTAGACAGAGGCGTGGATATCAACATAATAATAAGTAATTGCAGTTGTGCTATTATTAACGCCACAAAAGAATAAACCGGTAACTAATAGTAGAACTAATATCACGGGCGAATGATTATAGAAGTAACTTTAATTAAATCTCTGTATACTGATGAGTAGATCTTTATTATATCGTTGATAAGGGAAACAAAGTATTATTACATTTTGAATGTCAATATATAGGAATTTTTATTTCTTCTAATAACGAAAAGTAATGAATATCTATAAGCTTTTATTCATTTATTCAAGTCATTGTTGAATGTAATAGGTTTTTAAACATTCATGAAACGGCATAAGTTCGATTAGTCTACATTATTCTTACCATATGAGTCTGAACTAAAATACATGTTTACAATAATAAGCATGCGAAACTATGAATTAAGATTCTACAAGGTTTCTAGTTATATTTTTTTCAGTGGGTTTGGAGAGTGCGTTATTAGTTCTTCAATAACAATTAAATTTCATTTCGTTGATAAACAAATCTTAAAGAAAATAGAAATAAAAAGTTAAAATATCTGGGTGGTTTAAAATTATTTGACCGAATTATAGGTTACGATACCACTGAGAATGAACACTAATATTGAACGTGAAGATCATCCAACGTGAATGAAAAACAAACTGTAATAGGCACGGATTTGAGAATCGAAACGTTCGCCATATTTTTTATAAGTTATCTTGAATCATAGTTATCCTTTCTTAGGATGATTATATTTATAAGTATTTCTTGCTTAGTAAATAAACAAGATTAATTAGTACAGACGTTAGCTACAGTAAAAGGATAATTCGCATGCATACTATGTATTAATACTATTGGGGGATAAAAATAATAATAAAACAGGTAGAAATAATATACACTTAAATATAATATAATAACAAAGAAGTTGTATAAGTTATACTTTTCCTTGTTGTTTTTATTTATACTACAGGTCAGTCCAATTAGGGATCATTTTGCGGTTATTCAGGCATGTTTTTTGTTTTTTTAATTTCAGTATTTCTCATAAAAGTAACAACCAACTGGTTTTACGAAAAATTATTTCAAATCTTTTTTTTTTTTTGCTAATTTTTTTTTTTTTTCAAGAAAGGACTGTTGGTGCATTATGGAGATCCGGTTAAAATAGTTTGTTTTTAATCCAAGAGTCCGACAATCTATATTGTCCTCTTTGTGTTTACGGGTTTCATCAATTTTAATAACTTTAATACATTATTAGACAAATCATAAGATAATAACGAACTTCGGGAAACAAACGTAAAACAATAAAACTTACTATACTTATAACCATGGGGAGCTTGTGTCTTTCTAAAATGCATAACAACCATTATTACAACGACCGCCATATTTCAATTGATCAGAGTGACACTATATACCTCACTGTTTTAGCATTCTGTATCTTTTAGATGCTTATTCAAAATAAAGAAATATCGCAAGTATATAAAGACCTTTTCTTTTTCTTCAGTCTCTTTTAACATATCTTTAATTAACTCTGACCACTTTTTGCTATATTTCAAGTAACACGAAGTATTGCAGGTGAAGAACGGTGATACAATTTTTGTGTTTGTTTGCAGTAGGGTTTTTACAGACAACTTCGGCTTTGGATTTTGAAGTGGCCCCCAGAATAAACTGAAGTGTAGTGGCCCCCAGAATAAACTGAAGTGTAGCGGCCCCCAGAACAGACTGAAGTGTAGTGGCCCCCAGAACAGACTGAAGTGTAGTCCTCTTCAAAATTCATGACAAAAATCTTTCATATATATAAATTCCAACACTGTTAAGTTTACATGGCCTCAAAGTTTCATGTTTTTATGTCAGTTTTGGGTTTTTGTTGGTAGTAAACAATATAAGAATAAAAATAATTGTATTAAATGTGTTTATTAATACGAGCTACCTTATGACAACATACCAGGCTTCTTTGAACATTTTGTAGTGTGGTTTCCTATATTTTATGATTTCCTTTGCTTCATAACAAAATATTCTTGGCTCAGGAATAAGAAAATATTTATTATTGGCTCAAATGTTGCATCCGTGTTTTATCGTCTAGTCAACTGTCAACTTACCAAAAGTTCAACCAGGACCCAGTTCCTACCTCGTGCAACCTGTAAGGCGTCTGAAGAAAAACACTAAGTACGTATGAAAATATTTTGAGACAGGTTGGCGTGACTAGGTTCTGTTTTTTCATCTTATTTCCCCTTCAGAACGTGAGGGTGGACAATAAGCGGGCCCTGTAGTAGATAGAAGAATGCCTGCAATTATTACAGGAAGTTGGTAGCCTCGTTACGCTATATTAGAGCCAGTGATTAGTTATTTTAGTATTTACCCTGGTTTAAATCATGGGAGGCAGTTTTCCTTTCTGACAAATAATCGTAACTACGTCGCTAAAGCATACAGGCCTGCTCAGAAATAAAAAGTAAAAAAAAAGAAGAAGAAGCAAAGCAGCGAGTTATAATAAATAAGAATTGGAAAATACATTGTTCAAGACTTTCTGAAGACCCAGTAGAACAGAATAAGGAAATCGTGTAAATTCAAACCAGCTTTAATGCTCCATAAGAAACAATTAAAACAGTGTATGCTGAAAATATCATTTTTATATTGCTAGCTAAGTATTTGTCTCACTCTGTGTTTTCATACTAGTGCGCATGAAGGGAAATGAACCTCATAATTGGCGTAAGAATGAAGTGGGTGATTTGGATTTACTGACCAGAACCGGAATTCTAATCTGACCCACAATACACGTATTTCTCATCAAATGTCGTTGTAATTATATGAATTAAGTGATTATCTGAAACTTGTTCGATGGTGCAAGTTAGTTATGGAAGCAATCTTTTGCGTAATTTACTTCAGACCCGCTCACCTGGGGTTAGAAACATTTCTCTGCCAACCACCATACCCAGATTCTTCTCTTGTCACTAAAAGCCAAAGTAAAAATAATTTTTCGAGAACAACGCTGTCGGGATCCGGCTTGTGAAAAATTGCCACAGGCATAAAGGGGTTAGGTGGTTGTCAGTTGGTGAAAGAGGGTGTTTTTCCTTCTTTGACAACTCGTATCATCGGTAAATAAATATGGTGATCGAGATAAATTATGTTATATGACAAGCCCCTATGTCTATGCACATCTGCATTATAAACCAGAGTTTCTGTTCACCCCGAATGAATGATATATATATATATAGTCGAGATAATCCAATAACACTTCATATCAAGCGCGTAACGTAATAAAGAAACAAAGATACCAAACGCATAGTTGTAATTTGATGGAGATGCGGACATCATATAGAAGAACATTAGATTTAGAAAAGTTTTTGACAATCTTTAAAAACTCTCTAATCAGAGGCTCATTTACATACTTACATTTCAGTTAACTTAATTAACCATTATTTTGTTACAATCAGTGTTAAGTTTAGATTGACAATAATAATTATGAAACACGTATTTCGTTTCCATAATGAGAACAATCAGTAATTGGACCACTGCTGTTCGTGCATTATATCAAACAAGTCGACAGATGGCGCCACACAAATTCATTAGTTCTGTTGCATAATTATATAAATTCCAGAAAAAGACCTTCACAGTAACAATGTTTATTTGTTATCAAACATCAGATAGCATTCTCTTAGATTACATTTCTATTTTGTTTAACTTGAATATCAATTCAACTACTGTCTGTAATGCAGTATCTATAATGTACTTAAATATAAAGGGTATATGATAGTTTAACCATTTCTTAATTAATATTTTATGTTCCTGCTGCTTACTAATATGTAATATATTATTACCGTACTGTATTATTAGCCAGTCTCATCATTTTACTGAAATTCGAGATTATTTCAAAGTCTCGCATATTATTTCAAATTTACGGGTGAGCACTCCAGGAGCTCAGCTTTAAGTTTGAGGACTTATAACGCTAAAATTCGGGTTTCAATACTGATAGTCTATTATCTAGCGTTGCGCTTAACAGCAAACGAATAAACGTACAATTGGGTTTCATGGTATCGAAAGTTTATATGATTCCGCTTAGATCGTCTTCAACTCGAAAAACTCATCAATTAATTTTACTGCCTGTACAAAACGAAAATGTTCATATGTACGTGTCCATTATTTTGGTTAACTTAAACAAACCAGGATTCAGGACTATTTGGAAACCGTTAGACCATTTAAACCTAGTTACACGTATAACTAACTAACCAAACAAGATAGCTATAAATAAACACTGCTTGTTTACTTGATAATCTTATTATGTGACGTAAGTGCCAACGAACTTTATAATACGTACACGAACCACGACTAAAGAATAGCAAATCACGTTAACTTATCTCTCAGTATTTTGTTGTTTTTTTTCAAATTGAGTACTTTACCTATGACTAATATAATTATCGTTTGTAGTAGTTCTCAATGTCTGTTTGATCAGACAGTGCTTTGGTTGGTATTGTCACATAGTTTAAATAGACATTAAAAAATTATAAATTACGCTTTATGAGAATGTTTTAAACTTTATTTCTATTTAACGGCAACTTTATTATTGAATATTTAAGTTTTTTTACATATGAAGGTTCTGACTAAGGAACGAGCTAAGTGTACATATGACACTTAGCTCGTTCCTTAGTCAGAACCTTCATATGTACACTTAGCTCGTTCCTTAGTCAGAACCTTCATATGTAAAAAAACTTAAATATTCAATAATAAGGTTGCCGATCAAATGAATTGCATATGTACACTTAGCTCGTTCCTTTGTCAGAACCTTACATATGAAGGTTCTGACTAAGGAACGAGCTAAGTGTACATATGAAGGTTCTGACTAAGGAACGAGCTAAGTGTACATATGCAATTCATTTGATTGTTTCACTTAGTAAAATTTTATATACACTAAACTTTGCACATCTAAAGGCCTTGAATCATTTTAAAAATAGGTAAATTTGAGACAACACAATACACATCATTACCAATAAAATGCAGTTTGTGTATCGATAACGAAAAAATTGCACGTCTCGTGTTGGACCTAAACCAATAATCTAGCATAGCTACCATTAACTTTTGTTTCTCGGAAAACCAATGAGAATAACATGCTCTCTGTAAACACCACGTCAGTAACACTCTAATTCATATTTGCCTGTGTTTTTTACTCTTGTTTCCCCTGGGTGTTTCATAAAAACTTGATCTATCATGTCATTGGCACAACCTACAGTGTATATGACCTGTTGAATTCTCTGTACTTTGCTATTATAGACGAAACATTGGCGACTTTACACTTAGTGGGTGGGTAAGCCACAATTAGTACCCGAACATTGGTCTGTGGTTATAATTCGACTTGAAGAATAAACCGTCGAATAGAGTAGTATGGTGCCATGTGTGGATATAAAAATATTAAGAGGTTTTTCAACCCCTCGGGAATGATTTATATCGAGACGTAATGCGTCAGAACACTAAATATTTAACGTTGCCGGACAGCAGAGGGAGAAATATAGCAGACACTAAGTTTTAAAACTAAGTTAATGCAAATATTTGTTCATGTAAATCTTATAATTATGTATTGTTTTTCAAACATACGTACGTACGTGTGTTGGAGACGTTCTGTGGTTCTGAGTGTTTAACATATTTTGTATGTTCAAGACTTTCTGTATTTTCAACACGTTTACGTTTTTAAATGTTTTATTTGTTCAAGACACTCTATATGTTTAAAATTTGCTGTGAGTGTCCAAGGCGCTTTGAATGTTAGAAATGTAACAAATTGTATCTTAAGATTTATATTAGATATTTTTCTTGAATTATTTGTAGACAGTATAACAAAAGATCAAATCCATCATAGAGAAATTATTTTTGTCATTTCTGTGGAAAAAGAATCTGTTCAACTCTGAAAAAAATCTATGCAAAGTTTGTTTCAACAAAATGTCTAGCTAAATCGTATTTCATTAGGAGTTAGACCATACTAAAGTTAAAATTTATAAATTAAACAATTGTACTCATAAATTAATTTTAATAGCAAAGTATAAGTAACAAGTTATGGCCTTCTAATGTTTTTTAACTATACGATTCGCCTATCCATAAATAAAAAAATTTGACCATCCTAATTCAGACCATATTTTATTATGGAGTCGTTTCAAGAAAAAAAAAACCGATTGTCAACACTATATAAAATATGCATGCAGACGAAACTGAACTTTGCATACAATAAAAAATGATATAATTAAAGTAAATTATTTAATAATAAATGTCTACAATCTAGTGTTCATAATATACGAGCACATTTTGATTGGTTTCTAAGTCTTCTTCACTCCATTCCGTTTTCATATTATAAGGTTATCGTTATGTATATACATGGAGCAACTCTCAAACTGGCAGACATCAGTTTTTATCTATACTCCTTTAAAGGGAAAACATAATCTAGTTCCCTCCAGCAGGTTTGGTAAAGCGTTAAGTACCAAAGTTCTGAATACATCAAAGTCTGTAGATTAATGCTTCACTTGGGAATTTTTTTTTCTCAGTAAAAGGAGCATACTAAATCTTTCTGTCAACGGATATTATTTATACCCAAAAGCTTGTATCACATCCAAACCTTCACTGACGGATCATTTGAGAAGTTGAGCAAAATAAATATACATATACCCACAAGGATCAAATAGAGGCAGACAATAGTCATAATTGTTATTAATTTTCACTTCATATGAGGGATATTTACTACATAGTTTGCTATTTAACTTTGTAGTTACAGAAATTTCAAGGAATAACATATCTAAAATGTTTATGAAAGAGCAACTTAATTCCTAAGTCCCCCCCCCCAAATAATATATGCAACATTTCTTATAAAAATTATCCAAACTGGATTTTATAATTACATACCTCTAGGAGATTATTCTGTACATTATTCTATGACAGAGAATGGGACATCTCTTTACGTTTTTATAACATATAATGCTGTTCTCTTAAATTACAGTTGGACGAAGGAGAGAGTGTTGTACTTCTTTCTGTGAATCTGTGACACAAACATTAACGTTTGTTTACTGGGATCAGTATTTCAGAGTAGAAGAACATTAACAATATTTCAGTGAACCTTATTTCACTGTTTAGGGTGTTTCCTTATAAAGTTATTATTTTCTAACTATTACTGATGATTAATATCTTCTAAAATTGGAAGTTAATATCATTTCAAAGTTACATATCACTGTGCAATATTTACTAATGTGCTAACCTTTAAGTGTTTATTAACTTTCGCATTCAAAAACTGTTCAGTGAGAGGTAGCAGCTGATCTTGCTTCTCAATAAATGCTTGTCATCACAATAATTATAAATATTGATTAAACAATTACAATTTACTGTTATAGAAGAAATCATTTCTTCTCTATTCTTCAGATATACAAAACTCGTGAATCGCCTCTGAAAGAAGAATACGTTAGTTATTATCACCAGAATCTTCTGTATATCACTGAACGTTACGGTTGTATCATCTTAAATATTCAGAGTATGTTACAATCAAAATACCTTTGTTTGATTGTTTGTGTGTTTGTTTTTGAATTTCGCGCAAAGCTACACGAGGGCTA
>NW_013665619.1:1099961-1136036 GCF_000517525.1 Limulus polyphemus
AGTGGGATTGATCGTCACATTATAACGCCCCCACAGCTGAAAGGGCGAGCATGTTTGGTGGGACGGGGATTCGAACCCGCGACCCTTTGTTTGAAAGATGCACGTCTTAATATTAACTATTTTATGGGAGCTTTAAGTTAATTGTTTTATATCAAACTATACAGAAACTCACAGTGTAATAAATATTTTAAGGATTAATTTGAAATGGCATTTCTCTATAAAACAAATTTTGTACCATAAACTTCTAAATTTATATTCGCTTTCGTCTCCAAGGATTTTGTATACAACAATATAATCGTAGCATAATTCAAATGTTTTGCTACTTTAGCTTCTCTAAGAGACAATCAAATAGCTTGTCAATTGATAGCTTTAATTCTTTAGAAAACGTAGTTACTATATTGGAAAATATGTTAGATTAAAGATGAATGCCTCTTCGACTCACTTGGTAGTAGGAGACTAAGGTTAAATTACATTTAAAACATTTCATAGTTCAAATGCGCCTTATCCATAAAATATGATGTCATTTCTGTTTCCTCTTTTGTAATGGTTAGCATCTATTTAAAATTATATACTCCTACACAAGTAATGGTACTACTAGTTCATTTAGGAAGTCGTGCAGTACAAAATGTCCAAAGCGTCACTTTTTTCTTCAAAAAATAAAATAAAGAGAACGTGAAGTTATATATAATAATAAATGTTTCGGGTCTCTTCCTAGAGTCTTTTAAATTTTAAAACATCTAGAAAATACTACTCAAATAGTTAGGTATAGTTGTTTAAAAATAATGCATCACGATGTGGGGTTTTTTGCCAACTGCGAGTTTCTATGTTTTCGCTTCACAACTCCAAATACCAAGAGGTAAATAAAAACTGAGTGCCGAACATAGCTAGAATGGTGAATAGCCTTAAACTACCTTTCGGAATGAAACAATGTGAAATAGCAAGTATGTTTCAAAATTACACCAAACCATATTTCACACCTAGTGTCATATAAGTACATTGAGTTACAGTCCCTATCATTTTTCAACTGACCATCCATACCTATAAAGTTTCCTACAATTTGAATACTTCTCTTGGCCGAAGAGGGAACGCAAACCTCTCCTGGCTTGCCAGTTCCCTTGCTGGTGTGGAAATGAAATGAACAAAAAATCCCTATCATCCTTTTGCCTCCGACTTCCCTGTCACGCAAATGAACAATATAACCGAATCACAAGTCATCAAAATGATTTTCGTATTAAATGCATCCATCGCTGTTTTCAGAGTAATAATATTATCCTCTAGGGTCCACTGACTACTTAGGTAAATCAACCACTCTACCAGATGAACATTTACTTAAAGTGTATCTGAAGTCTCTTCCACCTGACGATCCGACCTATGATGCCACCATAATGGATAACTGGTCATCTCATATCAATTCTCCATAGTGTTCTAGCAGATTTTTCATTTTGATTTTCAACTATCTACGTACATTCCCCCCTTCTCCTTTGTCACATTAATTTAGTTTTTCTTTCGAGTACGTGTTTATAAATTATTTTCGCACGACCATCAACAATCAGCTCATGTATACACTAAGTACGTTATCTCTCTTGCTCGATTAGTGGGCGTAACCCTTTGTTTGGCCACCAGTCCCCTTTTTGGGACTGGGATGAAAATTATTTATAAATAAATCACTATCATCAACCTAGCTGCACTGCTTAGAGTTGATACTGCTTGAAACTGTCATTCTTATCTGTTCATAATTTGGGTTTTATTATCTAGTGCGAGAAGATATATTCTAAAGCTGGAGCGCAACTGCATTTTCAAACGGAAGGTCTATCACAGATAATCATTTTAAATTTTGTGATTAAAACACGAGGGTGTTACAGCAACTACAGAATATTTTGCTGCTTACAAGTGTTGTCATATTTAAGTTAAAGTTGTAATATCTCTATCTTGCAAGACGTATTTGTCCCCTGGCGGGAAAGCGGTAAGTTTACGGACTTACAACGATAAAATCCGGGGTTCGATTCCTTGCGGTGGCCACAGCAGATAGCCCTATGCGGCTTCGCTCTAAAACAAATAAATGTAAGACGTATATATATATATTATGAAACATACCTTTCAATTTAATTTTTGGAAAGGATACTCATTATCTAAGTCGACGTATTTTTCTCTAAACTCTAACGATTGAAGAGGAAAGCTGGTAAGTTGTTTGCCTCACCAAGGTTAACAGGCTAAATTTACACATTCACACATTAAAATAAACCTTACAAAGAAAACAGAAGTAAAAGAAAAACAGATATCTAACAAGAAAATATTACCTCGTAAAAATGTATTCATGAGCCACCACCTGTCAGAAACATACACACATGATAAATCACGTGATACATTTCACAGACTTCTCGGGAAACAGTAAAAGTGTACAATCTTATCACTTGCAAACAGGCTAATTCTAGCAGTACACAGGTGGAGGCCTGTCAAAAATCATAAATTGAACCTTACAATCTAGATATTCCCATAGCAACCAGATGTGTGCAACGTCTTACCCTTCCCACTATGACACACTACAACTGACAATATGTTTAAGCCTATTTTTTCATATAGTATTGTAAGTTCGACATTTCCTGTATCTTAAAGATTTTCAAAAAGAGTTTGAACCAGGTCAACAGTCTGATATACATTATTATTTACAAGTATTTTGCAGCACATTTTAACATGTTAGTGTATAAATTCTATTTTTATCTATGATTTGAAAGATATCCTCTTGATCTGCAATACAAATTTGATGTGAACTGCAAGCTTTGAGAAAACGCATTTTCTTGTAGTGTTAGGCTAAAATATTTATTGAAAGCAGAATAACACCAGTTGGACGAAGAATGCTAAACAAAAATTATAGTATTATGAAAGAGTAAGATAATAAAGGGCTATTTAAAGGTCAACAGAGTTTCAGTGATTTGATGGATTAAATGTTAATAAAGACTTTCTTACTTTTCTAGTGATTGAATAATGTTAACGTTTATTCAGATAGGTTTTGATTTATGATTGAAATGTTTTTCCGAAACAGGAATTCAAATTAAAAGTAGCTATAAGTTTGACTAGGATTTGAATCATTTTATAGATGTCTCTCAACAATGACGTTAATACTTAGGTAAAAACGCAAAAGACTGTGATGAATATGACCAGAAAAAAACGAACAGAAAAGCCTTGGAAAGCCACGGTAGAAACATTTGCATATTAGACAAGAAACGGATTTCAAGTACTAATGGGGCATCCTGAAAGTTACAATAACAAATTCGTGATGATGTACAGAGTGCTGTTGAAGAAACCATGAAAAGAACATAGCATAGGTGAAATGATGTAAAAACAAACCAATTTGAAGTGAATGACATCCCATGAAGACTCATAGTTGTTCAAGAAATTGCAGATCTTAAAATTGTCTCTGTATATAAAGCTGAAGTTGAACTTCTATAGTTCAAAGAGATGTGGGTGAACAGAGTTAAAGCAATACTAGAATTTGGAGGCCAGAAAAAGACTCTGAAAGAAAATGTGGACCACTTGCGGGAACAACTAGCAAATATAATAATCTAAATACATTTCAAGTAAAGTTCAATAATTTCAAGTACACTTTGCTTCAGCTGTCTCAACTGTACTACCTGGGTCATCATAATCTATATGAATTAAACCAAATTCTGCATTCATGCCTTCTGTAACGGAAGGTACTATATAAATGCATTCAATAACACCCTAGGTTGTTAGATAATTTCCTATCGACTGCTCCTGTCTAGGTTTAGTAAGACATTTAGGACTCTGTGCTGTGTTTTTATCCGAGTTCGGATGAAGAAATCAGCGCAGAGTTTAAAACTTGAGTAGTGCCTTAAACAATCTAAAAAGCCAGGTCAGGTATCCCTGAGGTTAAGGCATAGCCATCTCTAATTTAGAATTGCTGACCAGAAAGAGGATAATCATTCAGCAGTATCCACCGCCTATGCAGCTACATTTATTCGAATAGAGAGATTAACTGTCACAGTTATAGCTCTTCAACAGCTAAAAGTGAAAAAAATGTTCAAGAAAATATCGGAGTTCGAACTTTGGACCTCCTTATCCATAAGTTGGAACGTTGGCTATTAAGCCAACCCAGGCTCCAACAGTTGGAAGAGAACATTTCTCCAGTGTCATTTAAAACGTAGTTGTTTATGTTCTAGGTTCCAAGTTAGTTAGAGTCGCGTTATATAAATATATAACTAATGGTTATAATAAGCTATCTTATAAATTAGGCTGAGGCATATACTTTACAGACCAAAAAATGAATTCCTGACACTGAAGCTTCTTGATGGCTTCGTATAAAAGTATAGGATGTGAACATAACTTATTTGTAATCAAGGACACAATTTTGAATAATGTCTGTTCATTAAAATGTCTACATGTTAGCATTTATGAACGTCAATTCTTCTTTAAATTGACGTGTAAAGCGAGACATCTATATAATGTTGAATTAATAATGAACTACGGAACTGAACATATCTCACACCAGTTACATCATTCAGTTGAGGGATACCACTTACAATGTTCATGTAAGAAGATGCACTCAGTCAGTGACAAAATGAAGATATGGTATGATATAAATGCTGACAAGTTTAAGTTTCAATGTAGCGATATGATGTGGTTATACAATCCATTAGATATGTATATCTCTAAAGTTAAGTCGGTGTTGAATAGGTTGGCATAGATAACTCAAAGATTGGCCATTGTGGTCGGGAGTGGAAAAGTTTTGGTAGGAAAGCTGACTATTGGTCACTTGAAGAAATGATCAAACTTATATCATGATCGATCAATCAAGGAATATCAAAACCTAAGGCTTACTGTGGTTGTGACTTCAGAACCTGGTCAAAAATAAGATTTTTCCAATACTTCAACATAAGGAGAGAGAAAGCAAATAAAAGCACACATACATCGGAGAATTCTCGGGATCAGAACCCAGAAGACGAGGTGACCACAGTTGATCACAGAGCATTGATGAAAATGATCCATCAAAAAAGCCTTTTACACCCAAAGATTTATTGACATAGGCGGAGAAAAATTAATTTATGGACAAGTTAAATAGCAGAAAATAGAAATACGTTTTTTTGTTCAAAGTACTTCACAATTAAAGAGGAAAAAAGTGTTATATAGACAGCGGGAATAACATTCGATTAATCGAGAAGTCCTAAATAGAAATTGTTAGGCTGTATGCAAGTGATAGTGCGATGCAGCATGATTACAGGTGTCAAGCGAGTTTAAAAGAATAAAGATAGTGTTGTCCCTAAATGGTGCTTGCAGTTCAGGAATTCAGATAATGTTTAGGCTTAGCAAGTTAGGCTACTGTTAAAGACTCAAAGTAAGAGTTATAGATTTTTTTGCCTTTACTTCCATTAAAGCAAGTTAAATAGACCAGTAAGGTTAGTGGTAGATAGAACTATAATTATTTTGAAATGTATAGGAAGTGAATTTAAAGTTTCTTATTATAGTTTTAAAATTTACAGATGAGTTAATAGTTTATTTTTATATCTTATGGAAGATATCACATGTTTGTTTCTTACTAAACCTATGTTTGATTAATCGATCATTTAAAAAATATATTGAGTTGAAATCTCAAGTCTGAGGGCTCATAACACTATAAGCTTAATTTCGATATTCGTGATGAGCGCAAAAATATAGCTCCTTGTATTGCCTTGCGCATAACAACAAACGAATATGATATAGGCACGTACGTTTATGAAAACACGAATGTTATATTGTTGTGAAGTTTCTCATTCTATAAAGTGCTTAATGCATCTATATAAATATAATAGTACTGTCTGTTGTATGTCCATGTAACTACTTCGCAGGGTGTGGATGGATTGGGTCCATGTGGAGATACATACAAATTTTCAGTTTTGCATTTTACGTTACAAGCTCTAAAGCTTGCCACTGAACCAATTGAAGGCTACATTGAAAAAGTACATTGAATCAAGAACGTAATTAATTAGAATTCTGTTCACATCAACGTGTTTCGCATTTTTGAAATTAAACAAGGAACTGTACTACATAAAAACAAAGCACCGACTCATGCCAACCTTTATTTATTTTCATTCCATTGTTGCAGCACGTGAAAAATAATGTGTTTAAACAAGAACAGGTCCTAATGAACGCGTGTTCCTTGATAACAGTTTAAAATACCAGAAAGTATATAAAGATGTTTAATATATATGCAATACTTGAGTGACTACTTTATAGCCCAGAGTATTAATTAAGTCCTTTAGTAACAGACAAGCTTCACTTGCTCCATATGTTTTAGTTTGTTAAATGCATTAAGTCCATTTTATTATTTTAAATTTTCTTGTACATTCCATAGGTAAACTGAAATCAGATCCAAGAGTAGTTTTATTGCTATATTACCAAGCAATCATCCTGCTTGGCTCATAGCCCATCGTTAGGTATAAATTATCAACAAAACTATCGGAATGGACTATGTTGTTAAAGTTTAAATTGTGTATATATTTTTCTTCACGCAGCTTTAAATACTCTCCAAGCTTTTCCGAAACGTTCTGACCATCTTTCAAAAACATCTTCATCAATATATTTCATTTAATTGCTTTCATGATGATCGTTCGTCATATCCGAAATATTTGGACCTTATAGAGAAGTAAAGGAATTATACAAATGCGTTTCTGAATCCACTAACCAGGGGTGGGCAAGACTAAGTAATTACAACAATGACTGAGTATGTTAAGCATTGTAAAAATGTCTACAATGCGCCCCTGGATTCTGTAACCAGTAGGAAAGTCCATGAACCTACAATGTTTGAAAAAAACTAGATTTTATATAAATGTCCAAAACGTCCATGCAACTACTGCATAACCAGAAAATACTACACTTTGTAGATAAATGTTTTCCTGACCCTTCAAACCAACGGCAATAAGTCCACAAAACTATTTATAATGAAACAATACTATAAACTTTGTAAAAACGTTGTCGTGAACTTCAAACTAAGACAAAGTAATACATAAAACCACTGTATGACTGAAATCACTAGTTTCTAGTCAAATGTATAAAACACATTGTTCCAAAGTATATATAAGCAAGTCCAGAAAATTACTGCATCAATGGAAATTCTAGGCTGTGTACAAAAGTAGAAAATGTTATGCTGAGCTCTCAAAGCAAAGTAGGAAAATCCATAAAATAACTCTATGGTTGAAAATACTCAAGTCTTACGAACGTCTAAATTATTGACCTGAACTCTAAAATCGGGGTAAGTAAGTTCCAAACTACTCTACGAATGAAAATAATAAGTCAGCAGTATTGTCCTCAATTTTCAAACCAGGGCAGTTCATGAAACAAATGAAAATACCCAATATTTCACTATGTGACAGAACACTATAGTTCATTTGCACGTGCACCCTTGAATAAAGTTTTAAACCATTACATTAAAATTTTACCTTAAATTGCATTGAAAGTATAGTGTATTCAGGAAGCGAATATGTTTAGGGTTCAAAGTTCACAGGAAGGTTTTCTAGGAATGCTATAAATTATTTTGTTTACGGAACAATGAATCATTTAACTTTGAACGAACAGAAGACTCCATATCTAAGATATAGAACAAATAAAAGTATTTTCATTGTACCGTGTCCGTAATGAAAATTATTTATGATATGTGTTCAAACTTAGAAACTTCGTGTATAATGGAGTTATGCATCATATTCTGCTGAACTCTTGAAACCACAATATTATTTCATCTATTTTTAATTCATCAATAGATAATTTTAAGGGTTATACCATAATAAATTTTTAATAATGAAATGAAATACTGTGCAACAGATGTGTAATGCTTTATTGTTTGTGCTGTGTAATGTTTAAGCTGCACATTGGGCTAACTCGCCACAGGAATTGAACCCCGAATTTTAGCGTCATGAATCTTCTTACTTCTTTGGCACCGGGGAGCATATGTGATGCAAGGAATAAAAGGGAGTATTCTATATTGTTTTCTTTACACTTTGGCCCCACAGTGGCACAGCGGTATGTCTGCGGACGTACAACGCTGTGAAACCGGGTTTCGATACCCGTTGTGGGCAGAGCACAGATAGCCCCTTGTGTAGCTTTATGCTTAGTTACAAACAAACAAACCTTTACACTTTCATTACTGCATGAGGGGTTATTAGGTTGGATATATCACAAAAATGATTTATATTTCTATGCATATTTAGCTGTTAAGCTAAACATTAGGATAAAATAAAATAAATTCAACCTTTACTGTGCTTCCATATTTTTTCTTGTCAATTTATGTTATGAGACGAAACCTGCAGACGATTAAACCAATGAATGATACGTAATCTATAAATCTGAAGGAAATGTTACCATTGCCAACGTTGTATAATTATCTTTTTGCCGAGATTCTATAGCTAAACAAATTAAAATACTAAACGTATGGCGTTTTAGTTGCCTTTACTCACTACAGGGAATCTATACTTATGTAGGATTTAAATAATACGTAACATTTCTACTACTAATTTATTCTTCTGAATTATTTATCAGACAAGCTGTTCAAGATAACAAAAACTAAATGTGAAACCCAGTCTATGATATTAATTGTTAGTATATTAAATAACTTATCCGTTGAATAATTCAGAAGAATAGATAAGTATCATAAATGATACATATTTTTCAAATCCTATGTAAGTATAGGTTCACTGTGAATAGTAAAATTAAAAATACCATATGTTTAGCATACAGTTCACCACTATAACAAGCCTAGTCTTGTTATTTTGTTTATCTTTGTTCGGGGTTATTGGTGAGGGGTGGAATTCCCCGAAACCGGTATAATTCAGTGACAAGTGGTGAATCGAATAATATATTGGGCTTCGTATTCACTTTTAGTGCATTAAAATGTTGTTTTCATCAATTTTGTAATATAGCAAAGAAAAAAATGTTTAATTAATATGAAAGCAAAATACTGGGCGTTTAAGATTAATTACGACTTAATTTTCAGCGCTTATCTAAGATACACCATATAAACCATCAAACACAATTTTTGTCATTATTTAAAGAAAACAGAAATGATAAAGGTTATTACAATACAAAATAAGAACATTTAAACCAAATATGACGACCCGTACAGTATATAGGGACGAAAATAAGTTCAATACTTCAAATATTGTTTTGTCCAATTCTATAACCTTCATCACAAATGGCCCGGCAAGGCCAGGTGGTTAGGGTGCTCGACTCGCAATCTGCGGGTTCGAATCCCCGTCACACCAAACATGCTCGCCCTTTCAGCCGTTATAATGTGATGGACAATCCTACTATTCGTTGGTAAAAGAGTAGCCCAAGAGTTGGCGGTAGATGGTGATCACTAGCTGCCTTCCCTCTAGTCTTACACTGCTAAATTAGAGACGGTTAGAGCAGATAGCCTCGTGTAGCTTTGCGCGAAATTCAAAAACAAACAAACATCACAAGTAGGAATGCTAATTTCACCACTTATGTTTACCTTAAAACCAATGTAATTTTATTGCTTAATTCGTAAAAAAAATCAACAAAGATATCTCCCTCTAAATTAAGATCGCTCTGATAATCAGTCTTTCATTCAAGTATCAAAAGATAGTGGCTACAAATGCTTTAACGAACGTATTAAAAACATGTTTTTCATTGTTGTTAACAGTCGTCGCTATACCTGTCGTATCTGTTGCACTTGCGAGTCGATAGCAAAACAGCTAGAGATAGCAAGCACTCCAGGCAGCTTCTGGTCACTAGTTGAATTACTTGCTACCCACAAACGTATTCACCACCGTATACATTAATTATTGTGACTTGTCTGTAGCCTTTGGCTGTGAACATGATTAATGCACGCTCTCTAAATGTCGGCATAGAAGCAATTCTTATCATCTAGGATTTCCAATATTCATCTATTATCAGCCGTTTAGAATTGATTGTAACAACACAAGAAATATAACTTATCTTAGATTAAGATCTTAAGAAAGGATCTTAAATAAAAAAAAAGCTACTGGATTTCTTTGATAAGAGTTTTATTGAAAACTGTAATATTAAAACAAATTTGCCTGCAAAAAAAACATACAAACAACAAAAAACAGTAGATTAAAACTGAAACCAATAGTAAATCTAAAACAGTTTTTTTTTACAATATACTGTTAGAAACACTTAATCCGCGTAAGTAAAACGAATCAATGCCTTCTTCCGTTGTCCGGAAATATACGACAGAAATGCGCTAAACGCGTATTGGTAAAAAAAATGCACTTTCCAACAAACTAATGGATTACCCAAATTGACCCTTTCTGGTCGATGTGATCTTACCTAACTGAACAGAATGAAACAAAACCGCTCTGTTCACGCTCTTAAAGAAACAAAGAACGATTACTGGTTGCATGATAAACGGGATAGAATCTGTAGTATTACAACTAGAAGTTATCTACGTCTTAGACACAATACTGAGCGTGGATGCCAGCTTTCGGAACTACACTTATCTTGTGTTTAAGAATGACTATATCCAGTTTAGAGCTATCGTGCTTTAACTTTAAGCCTGAATATATCTCGCTTTGTCTAGGTGGGAATTTGAAAAGGTTTGAAAGACTAAATGGTAGCTGATTAAATGTCATCTTATACCGTGGGTAGGATAATAACTTGCTTGCAAAGCAAATCTGAACAAAGGGGTTGACTTGCACCTGACCAAAACTGGGAAGGCGAAGGTACAAATGACGTCATTTGTGGAGGGGGGAGGTAAGAACTAGTGGCTGGACCATGGCGGTCACCCGCTGTGCTAAGAAAGCTTGGGGCTGGGAAGAAGGTCCCGCGCTGAGCTCAAGCGTCACAAAAAGGACTTTACCACGACAAGAATTTATTACGAACGTCCCTGTCAGAACAGTCACGTCAACCTAGCTCTTAAGTGACCTGATTTAAAAAGAGCTTTTAGGGATTCACGCAGATTTTCAAGCTAGTCAATACAAGTGAGTTCTTGTGATTTGTTTATGATCTCCGACGTCAGTTATAATGGTATAACCGAAGAAAGTATTATAGCGAAGTGATTTGTTCTGATAATACAAAACTAGCTAAATGAATACCGAACTGGTGTATTTTAAGTGTTTTACACTCACAAAAAAACAAACCGATCATTCCATAGGTATTTGAAGAACTTGTAGCATTTCGCCACAATTTAATTCTATTCAATTAGCTAAACGAATAGTTCATAAAGTTTATGCTACTCCATCGTCATTGAGTCATTAACATCTAAACAATGTTCCGCATGTATAATCATAAAAGTTTATTATGAATAACGATTTAAAACAATCCTTGTAACGCAATTAGCAGCATATATTTTTGAAATTTCAACAAAAATGTTTTTCTCTTATAAAACATGTCCTCATATTAATATTTTTCCACTAATCAAACATTTTTTTACGTCCTATCGTATTAATTAAGCAGTTTTAGAGAAGGTTTGGTTTGTTATGAATTTCGCGCAAAGCTACACGAGGGTTATCTGCGTTGGCCGTCTCTAATTTATTAGTGAAAGACTAGAGGGAAGGCAGCTTGTAATGACCACCCGACGCCAACTCTTTGGCTACTCTTTTACCAACGAATAGTGAGATTGACCGTCACATTATAACGCTTTCACGGCTAAAAGGGCGAGCATGTTTGGTGAGACACTCAGATTGCGAGTCAAGCGCCCTAACCACCTGGCCATGCTGGGCCAAGTGGAAGGAATATTTATATGGTTTTTTGATAGATCATGTCAAAACATACAAGATCGAAAAATATATCATGCATTCACCCCATATTCATATGTGTGTTTACGATTTATTAAATGCTTATTAGTCTGGTTTTTCAATAAGGGATCCTTGTGTTCAGCAGTTTAGAATTATTCTTATAATTATTTTCAAATTTTAACTTGAGCTATAAAAATGTAGATAATCATAACATTTCATTGTTCTCACAATTGAGTTATTAGGGACAACCAATAATGCGTCAGCTGAGAAGTTTCGGAGGCGTTGAAGAGATTGGGAGTTCGTATCAAGTGGACCCGCTCTACAAATATGATCCAGATATAATATCAAAATCCTGCCTCCGTCCTGGAAGGTCATCGCTCAAAAGGCCCACACAAAATACAAACATAAAATATTCTTTTTTTTAGTGTTAATGACGCGTGGCATTAAGAATGATAGACGAAGCGGTCTTGCTACCTTGTTATGAAGGAATGGTACAAAACGGCTCTCCTTATTTGCATACAATTATTTAAAAAATTACAAACAAAAGCTGAAGCTAGAAGTTGTCCTCTTTTAGATTAACCTCGTCAGTGTAGTGTGTGGTTTAGGTCATTATGTTTACAAAAACAAATATAATACCTTACAAAAACTGCCAAGGATTATCACTCATGGAAAAGTAAGAAAAATAGATCTAAATCAGAAATATTCAGTAATATCAAAGAATTTATAGAAGTAACGAGGTACATGTCTGGCTATCTATCTGTCCATTTTTTTTATTTCACAGTGTCTGTCCTTCCTTATATTCATTCATCCACTTACTTAATAATAATTCGTTTTGCCTTATTCTTCTTCTATCTACTACATCGTTATGTTTCTATATATATTTTTTAAATAATAGCGTGTAACTGCATTGTGTACTTTTAGTTGACAATGACGAAATGACGTAGATTGCACTTTACTGAACACGCAAGAAAATCGACTTGGTTCGAAGGAAACTTTAACGTAAAGTACATGTGATAATGAGCTAACTGGCGAAACAGTTAGTGCTGATTTTAAGAGAATTAATTGTGCATTTTTTTATTGAAACTTAGTTTAGTGATAAGTTAATTAAAAGGTCATTTCTTTTTCTTTTTGAACAATAAAGTATGTTGCATATATTATTATTCAATATTTACGACATATGATTTAATTGTGAACATTCTTATTTGCTTACACTTTTAATTATGTTGTAGACAGAAGAACAATATTAGGTCTACCTAATATAAATAGGAAGGTAATTAAAACCTAGAATTATTAATCTTACTATGATGTTAATTTAAACTGTTGCAGCAAATACAACACATACACGTGAAACTCGTTTCTTACTCTTCATCGTGATATAATAATACTTTATAAAACGACGTTCATGACCTATAAATACGTCATAAACATGGCGAAGCCATTAGACAGAAGCTTGTTGAGACTCTTGTGTTTATGGTTAGATGTTCATTGCATTATTTTACTGAACTGTATGTGCAGGGAACAGGCGAATTCAATTATTTTTACAGAAGGATCATTACTCATTAAATATGAAGGCAGCAGGTGTGATTTCTTGAGCACTAATGCAGGAGTCTGGTCAGTAATGGACCAAAGGACAGTAACATCAATCATCTAATGTCAGCCCATAAGCACCATGTTCCATAAAAGTCCTTTGTTTATGTGAGGAAACAGACTGTGATGGAATAACTAAGTCTTTCAAGTTACAGTGGATGGAAGTCAAGGAATCATAAATGTTCTCCATTATCAGGCTTAGAAAAATAGTCTTGGCTCTTTTAAGGACAAGTTCTTATGAAAATCAATAAAAGATATTTCAAAATAGTTTGCTTAATTTCTCTTTCATCAAACTATTCTTGATATTTTCATGCTCTAATTTTCTGGTGTTTATTAAGAGCATATAAGCAATGTAAACAAGATGATAATCTATAACCTCATTTTAAAACTAGATTAATAACCTCAAAATTACCAAATACAAGACTACATGCATTACAATCTGTAATAATGTTCACTGTGCAGAAAGAAAAAGTTACACAAAGAAAAGGAGATACATCTGAAGCCCACACTATGCGCGTTGGGTGCATATTGAGCATTATCAACATTCATGTAGAAACTGTGCAAAGTGAAAAATATTGGCGGAATTTCCTGTTTCGTTTTACAAAACGCAATTCAACAGAAATTTTGACAAAAAAGTTACAAAATTTAAACTTCAGTGAAAGATAGCGTAAAACAGTGCATCACAGAACAAAAAATAAAAAACAAAGTTCATAACACTGCCAAATTTAAAAGAAAAAGTGTCTATTTATTATAGAATAATCAAATCATAAAACAATAGAGCGCTCGACTCGCAACCCGCGGATCGCGAAATCGAATCCCGTCACCGAACATGTTTGCCCTCTTAGCGATGGAGGCGTTAAACAGAGGGTCAATCCCACTCTTCGTTGGTGAAAGAGTAGCCAGGAGTTGCCTTTGGGTTGTGTTGACTAGCAGCCTTCCGTCTAGTCTATCACTTCAAAATTAGGGATGGCTAGCGCTGATAGCACTTGAGTAGTTTTGCGCGAAATTCAAAAACACACAAACCAATAATGATAAATCGTTAGTTTGCCACTTTATTTGCTACGTTTTTGTTTCAACAAGTCTGTGTGTGTGTGTGATAACTTCCCGTTATATGTTTTATATGTATGCTTGAGATCGATCACATAAAGATGAAATAGCCACTGAATACATCTCCAGAGATGATAACTACAAAATGTAAAAGGTAGATACGCTCCTGATAACTTCCGTAGAGCTCCTATAACAAACAATAGCTCAGGTTACTTGCGTTAAACTATATCTCAGATACATGCAAGTTTAACCCATTTAGGCTTACCATTATCTGTAACAAAGTTATTTCAACAAACTGCTGCCGTGTTTTCAGTGTAATGCCGTTAAACCTTTATTTCTTACAGTTAACTACAAATATGCAAAACGCATCTAACGTAGCTGATACTTCGTGCAGTCTATCGTTGAAACGTTTATTGCGAAAAAAAATTAATATTAAATACAGAACGACTAAACCTTATAGATTTCTGAAGAAATAATTAATTTAAGTTAGGCTGATTTTTTGCGTGGTATCGACATAGCTTTGAAAGTGACGAAACGCCCCTTTTTTTTAAAAAAAAAGATTTTAATTAATTTTAGTTAGTGATAATTTTCCTTACTTATTAGGTTCATTGAAGTTGTACTATTGATTTCTACTTGTATAATAAGTTGTAAAATGATTTAAAATAATGCTTTTTTGGAAAACATTATTACTGTAACTCTAAATGTAAACGATCGTGATAAAATTAAGAATTGCATATCAATTTACGACAGATGTGGCAAAATAATATATTTTTTACTGCGGAGGTTTTTAATATCTTTCCTACCCATATAATTGCCTAAGAAGAATGTAAAATTATACAGGATACAGAAGAACGTTGGTCACACATGAGACTGTTATATATATAAATATATAATATTCAATGCGAAATTTTGGTCATTGAACTCAGTAGTTTATGAGCAAGGAAAAAATTATTAAAATTAACGAAAATGGATAAAGCTACAATGAAACATTTTAAAACACAAACTACAAAAAATTGATGAGAAACGTCGATAGAAAAAAGTATATATTGTTTCTTGTCAACGTAGCTGTACAATATTTGTAAATATGTTTAGAAATGAATAAAAACCGTATAACTCGAACACTTTTGAAAGGTGGACCTTTCTTATTCGGGGGCAAACCTTTCGAAAGCGCTCGGGTTACAGGGTTTTTATTGATCTCGATCAAGACTTCTTGAACCTATGTGTTTTTCTAACATCATGAATGTAAATATGTTTAAGTATTGTATTTTTCCAATATATTCTTCAACGCAATGATAATAATAATCCAACTTTCAAGGTGAGCATTAACACAATAAAATTAATTTATAATTCGTTTTTTGACGATACTTATTAAACTATTTTCTAGAAATTTTATGTTTAATTCAGTAGCTTCTCAGGTGTTCCACTGTCGTTTTTAATCCGGAAAAAGACATAAGAATTGAAGGAGGAGTTCTTCGTTGCTGCTGTTACTATTGGCAACACTATTTTAAAATGAAACTACGAATCAAAACTGCTTGTTTAGCAAGAACTTACCTCAGAGAAAACTCGTATTAAAACGTAAATTTGTAGCTATAACACATGGGATTTACAAGATGAACAAGCATATATATAAATACATATAGATAGATAGAGAGAGAGAGAGCTCTAAACGGTGTTAGGGAATCGCCATAACACACGCTATTCTACACCGATTATTTTTGAACTGCATAAAACTAGAAGAAAATGTGATAATACTTAGAATTTTTTAGTAAAATAGTGAAAAAATCGAAAAAATCTTATCAATCTGTTAAAAACCTCTAAATAAACCTACCTTTAAACACCTGCCGTTTTATTGTTCTCAGCTCCTAAAATTCTTTGTACAAGTAAAACAGAAAACATAACTCTGCCAGTAAATAAAGGTAGAGGATATGTTTAGCATTGTTATTTGGTATACTTTTGCAGATATAGTCTATATTTTGTTCTGCAACTTTAACCATATAATGTAATACTTTTTCGTCATATAAACATATACCATAAAAAAGTATTTTACATGTCATACTGAAAATAAGTTATAAAGTATTAAAATTATTCTTCTGTATAGTTTATCATAGAAATTAGTTTAAATGTTCTATGTATTCTGTAAACAAAACGCTTTCAACTGTTCAACATCTGGCTGGAGAAGGGAAATCGGTAATCCTCACACTACATTAACTGCAGTGATGCGTGTTTTGGTTCGGGAATCTCGATCGAAATAAATGTAATTATAAAAATATTTTGTTTATAATAATGTTTGCTATAACTACCAGACATTTATGACTATAGAGTAATAACGAAGTGATAAGGTCATTTCAAAAACACTATATAAATTACAGCGCGTGGCCTAGCGTTATGACTAAATTTTTGAAAACCTAAGGTGTGTTTGTGTGGGAAAATAAAATACATTAAACTTTTTAATAACTGTGTGGCCATTAACTAAGCAATTAAAATACAGGTGACTAAATAATTAAAGTACGGGTAAACTAAAAAGAATGTGCATATGTTTATACAAAACAATGATTTATTTCAAGATGTATCTGGAATTGTTAAGGCTGAATAACATTGAAACAGAAAAGTGGTATTAGACCATGCAGTACAATATTGAAAACTCAAAAGAAAATACCTGGTCAGAAATGAAAATGAAAAGATAAAAAAAGAAACAACAAAATACAGAAAATTTCTGAAAATGCGTTTATTTTTACACCCAACACTTAAATCGGTGTCGGTACATGTTGGCAAGTTGCACTGATTATATACACATAAGATGAAACAAAATAATTATTTCATTCTCAAAGTTACAAAGTAAATGAAACTTCTAATAGCTATCACAAGACAGGAAGTACACTTCAAAAATAACAAAGTACTTCATATTCACGTGACGAACATGCCATAACTAATAGAAATCAGCCTAACTGCAAACTGGATAAAACATGCAGTGAAAGTAAAACAAATCTGTGATCACTTATAACATGTACGTTCAACTTAATAAAAGCTTCCTATAGAAAAACAATTTCTGTGAGCATTCCAAAGAAATAGTTCATTGCTTACATAGGAAAAATTCATTAGTGAATTAATACTGGCAAAACTCAGTGCCGCTAACTGTTCATCCGTTTGTGTTGAAAGTTACAGTAAAATGGATATACTTGCTTGATTATGATAACATGATGGATACACAATGAATGTGGAATTTTAAGAACAAAGGTTTAGAACATAACCACTAGGCGTTAAAGTTTTCTGTTACATATTCTTTACATCTAGATAAGGGTTTCTAGTTGGAAATAGAAAGTCTCAGGTTATGTCTCATACAAAAATCATAAATATTCATAATTCCTTAAAAATCGAATCAACAACAACAAAAACTTATTTTCGTGTTAAAAAAGTATCACTGACCAAATATCACTTTAATATCAAACAGACGAATGGAAATGTAGCTAAAAAGAATGTTTTAATACATATGGAAACAGAATGAAAATATTCTTGAAATAAAATGATCTATTCTTCCAAAAATTAAAGAAAGGAAAACAACAATTTTTCTGATGAAAGTGTTAAAGGATAGAAATTACATTTAGTGATTTTCTGATTTCAACTACTCATATTACAATAGATATGTTTAAAGTCATTTAAGAAAGTCTCATAACAATTGTTAAATGCAATGATCTCCTAACCTGTAACTTACTCTTTTAAGCTTTAATACAATATACAAATTTATACTTAAATTTATATAAATATTTACAACATGCTCTCCCTTCACCACCACACTCCATAAACATCTCATAATAATAATATATATATATATGTATATATATATATATGGTGTATTTTACAAATGATAATTTAATTTAAAACAAGAGTTCTCTTCACTTGACAAACGTGCATAGAGACACAAATCAAAAACTTTAGGAACTGCTAACATTCAATTTTGTCCGATACTACAAAAATAGCATTCCGTTTCCTACCAACTAAATATGTAGAGGAACTTTTTTAACTGCCAATGTCTGATTAGTTACGTTAAGAACATAACGCTAATAAATACGATGAGGTTTTGGTGGAATTATATTTAAAGCAACTGCAAGAAAACAATATTTCAACAAGTGAGCTGCATAGTTGTCAACAGTACTAAAATGATACTTTTTGTTTCTAAAAACTCTCGTTTTCAAGGTTTTTTCCTACCTGTGTTGTACATGTTGGGTGAAATGACACTTCTTGGTGTTCCAGAGTAAAAGCTGGTCGGAACATTGCTGTACATAAATGGGAGTAAACCTGCAGCTCCTTCACTCGACGGAGATGTAACATCTGCTGTCTGACTGGTAGACATGGTGTTTGCAGTTGAAGGCATGGGATTTACTGTAGTTGTTGCGTCTACACCAGGAGGGCATGGATTCTTAGTTGTATGGGCAATAGTGTTGACATTTCCAGTTGATGATGAGCTGCATAACCCAGGTCCTTCCTCTTTAGTGATGATCTCTCCAGTCCTTGCTGAAGATTGAAGATGTTCTCCTGTCAAGGATGTCAGTGCTGACTGTCCAACATTAGGTATTCCTAATGCTGACACCTGTTGAACTCCCATCATCTGGAGATGTTGTACGAAATTTGTTTGTGCTGCTGTTTGTAGTAGTGGTCGGCTAGGAGAATTAACCCCAACAGCTGGTTTCACATTACTTGGTGTTAATGTCTCTCGCTGTTGTTGTGACTGTGTCAGGTTTGTTTCTGATGATCCATTTCCTGAGGTTGGGATATCTGAAGATGAGTGAGTACTATCCAGTAAATCGGTATGTTTTTTACCACTCTCAACCTCTGTCTTCAATTTTTCAATGTGTTGCTTAGAGAAAATATGGTCCTGAATACTCGTGTTTGAATACTTAAGATTGTACTTGACATTACAGACTTTACATTCCTCTGAAGGTTTGAAAGCTTCTAATTCTTGCCCATAAGTGTTGGCAAAAGCAAGTTTATATTTTTTCTCTTTAGCCCGTGCATTTTGAAACCACACCTGTACGACCCGTTTAGGAAGACCGATCTCATGACCTAATATTTCACATTCCGCCATTGAGGGAGTTTTATAGTCAAGAAAAACTGATTTCATGACTTTCAGTTGTAAAGTCGTCATCTGTGTTCGAAATCGTTTCTTAGAACCAGTAACATGTCGAGGTGTCATTTGGTTTTGAGCAATAGGGGAAGTCTGATTAAAATCGAAAGTAATGTCTTCTCCTTCTCTATCGGTAGATTCAGAGTAAGTTTCTGACCTTGCATCCTCAGCAATAACTACTAATTTAGATGAAGCCTCTTCGACACTCTTGTCACTGTGATTTGTCGGAATAGTGTCAGTCAGTCTTTCTGATTCAATGTTTAATTTGGGGGGTTTACTTAAATCTAAAGGGCAGTCTCCTGATTCTAAAATATCAATTTTTTTAAGTTGTTCTTTCTTTTCGGAAACAACTCCAATGTCCATTGTTTCAAAGTTTGATGGAGTTCCCAGTTCATCCAAATAATTTTTCAACTCATCCTCACAATACTTATTCATTGAGTTATGCATGACATCCGTAGATGAAGAAGGAAGACCATAGGGTGTAAAAGAAGGGTTTGGAAAGGGTAATCCTTGAAAAGCAGAATTGCTTTCTTTAGACTCTTCTTCAGCACTATTTCCACCATCAGTGTCAGTTTCACCATCGGGTAAGGCGTCGATATTAATGTCACCTTTGGTGTACTGGTCAGCATGTCTAGTGGCTAGATGTGACTCCAATGCTGACCTTGCCTTGAACAAGGCTCTGCAGAAAGGACACCTCTTATGAATCACCTGTTGGTGAGCTCGAAACTGGCCTTTCCTTTCTCTAGCACGAGTATTCTGAAACCATACTTGTACAACTCTTTTTTTCAGACCAACCTCCCTAGCTATGTTTTCCAACATTTTTCTACTAGGATTGCTTTCTATTTGATACTTCTGATAGAGATAATCCAGCTGTTCGGGAAGGATAGTGGTTCTCAACCTCTTGTCTCTAGGTTGTTCATTTGTATCTTTTGCTTCATCATCTTCTGGGAGCTTGCGTTTCACTGGTGGAACCATAGTTTGTTGAGTTTCAAATTGGAATATACTAGAACTTGTAGAATAGTTTGGAAAGAGATTTGGGTTCATGATGTGCACAAGCTGATGTTCCCTCCATAAATCAAATCTTGGAAAAGCAAGACTACACTTGTCACAACGGTAAGAACCATTCTGACTTACCTTACTCTGATCCGGCACACAAGAAGGAGTTTGATTCGAACAGGACATTGAATGACGATTAGGGTCTTCTGTCACAGTAGTAGTAGTTTTATTTATTTGAGCTGCCAAAGGATTTTCGTCTTTGAAGCAAGATCCTTTTTGATGCTTGATAAGTTCATAATATCGCTGGAAAACTTGCAAGCACTTCTTACATTGATAATTTAGCCCAGGTGTGCGTTGAAATCTACCAGCTGCATCTTCTTCAGATGTAACAGGTGGCTGATTTTCGTAGACCTTTCTAGCTTTTTGTCTAGCATTTTGAAACCATACTACTATGACTCTTGGGCTTAAGCTCAATAGTTTGGAAAGATACTCAAGACTATCATCTTTTGGATAAGCATTGGTTTCAAAAAACTCTTGAAGTACTTTAATTTGGTAATCTGTAAATCGTGTTCTGTTTGCCCGTTTTCCAGATCCTACGGAACGACCAGGCGAAAGTCCATGAGGAGAGGTTTGCCTGTGGTTGTCAGTTCTAGGTATAGTAAGAACATCAGGAGATGTTGGCGTAGTTGGACTTGATGTAACGGCTGGTGAAAATGATGAATTTGTAACACTGTCTTTGGATGTTTGAAGCAAGTCTTTAAAACTGGTATTTCCATGTTGAGAATCACACCTATCAGATAGATTACTGGCTTCCATGCTTGAATCAACTGTCTTTAAAGGAGTGTTATGTAGAAATGTTTCACAAGCAGACCAAGTTGGGTCGAAAGTCTTTTCATTTGACTCTGACGACTTTGGAGTTTCCGGAAGTGATTCTGCAGAATTTGGTTTTATATCAGTGGACAGTTTTAATTCACTTAATTCATTATCTTGGCCTTGTTTTTTCGTGTCATGCTTTACTTCCTCCACACTTAAGTAATTGTGTTTAGTTTTATCATTGTTGCTAAATCTTTGATTGACTTCTTGAGCAACTACTGGCTTAGCTTCACCAGTTTTCTCATACTCCTCCATATTAAGATATGTAGATGGTGGATTATTAAAGTTATATGGAGAATCTTTGTTGCGCTGACGTTCTTTGAACAAAGTATTTCGAAACCAGTGCTTGATTACTTTTAAAGGGAGTCCAGATTTTACTGACATTTCTTTTAGCTGCTCTTCTGATGGGGAACTGTTGATATCGAAATATGCTCTAAGAATTCTAAGTTGATCATCGCTAATTCGTGTTCTGGCACGTTTTTGTTGTGCTTGCAAATACTGCTGCTGTTGTTCTTGAAGGAGTTTGTGTTGGGCGTTTACGATACTGGGATCAAACCCACCCCCCATCATTTGGTGATTAAAAGCAGAGGCCATTAGCGATTCAACAGGAGGAGGCATCATCATTGGAATGAGAGACGGGTGAATGTTCATTGGAATCGGCATTCCCATTCCCACTGGCATACTCATCCCAAAGCCCATGCTCATAAGTAAGTGGTTGAACTGCATTTGAGCAGCCATTTGGTTTGCAGCAAAGTTTGATGAATCTACCACTTGCTGAGTTGCAAGGGGTGCCACAGGAGACATTGATGGAATATTCATGGCAGTTTGATTTATTCCATTTAAAACACTCTGGCCTTGTGTGCTGTAATCAGGAGTAGAAATAGGTGTTGACGCTGTATCAGAGTTACTCGCTAATTCGTCAGCTTGCACTTGGTTATTTATACCATTTCTTTTCTCATAATCTATCCTATATTCCTGTGAAAATTTTTCCAGTATGCTAAATGGCACGATTTCTCTGTGATATTCTTCTTTATGAGCTTTCAGAACCCAAATACTGGAAAATTCTTTTTGACAAAGATTACATGTCGACTTATTGATTTCAGGCAAGTATTTATGTTTTGCTTCGAAATTATTTTGTTTTATTTCATTAGGTAAGATACTCTTAGACGTAGTTTCATTTTCCTTGTTTTCTGAAATTTCCTTTTCTGTATCTGTCTTCACCTTGCGTTGATTGAACTCGTTGAACTGCATGACAATTTCAAAGCCATAGCTTTCAAGTAGGTGTTTATACATTGGCGGTTTTGGGCGAGGATAAGGACACTTTGCCATGAGTATCTGAGATGTTACCTGCTCATTAGACTTTGGTGTTTCTGCTGGATTATGTCGTTCTTGAGAAGCAGAAAGGTCTGATTTGATCACGTTAAATTCTTTTTTATTTGAAATGCTTACATTTACATCTTGAGATTGGGTAACTGGAGAAACAGGTGGTAATTGAGCCAAACCTGAATATCCAAAAGAATTTAACCCAGAAGTTACTGGTCCATTAATACCTCCAAACAAAGAAGCTGTAGGTGGGGAGAAAAATCCACAGATTTGTTGATGTTGAAACAAAGCATCCTGCGAAGATAACGGTACATTACAACGTGAACAAATATAAGGTGACTGAGAAGATACTTGTGATGGGGTAAAGTTTGATGTTTGTGCAAAGTGAGAAGCCAAATTAAGAGTTTGTGTAACTGACGGGGTACTGTGAGAAACTTGAAAAGGTAGCTGTGAGGAGGCACTAGGACTTGAGATTGTGTCAGTACTAGGTAGAGATGTTGAAGGAATCTGACCGAAGCCGGCTAAAGTGCATGGCTGAGGTAATGAAGGTACGAATTCTGCACTTGTGGTAGTTATTCCAGACATTCCAGCTTCATGATTATTTTGATTTGATTCCTGCGCTTGAATGAGTTCCGGCTTCTCGATTAAGGGAAGGTTAAGGTCGACTTGTCCTGTCATAGCTAATTCATGCAATTTCGACGCTTTAGTCTGATGTAAAACAGATCGTATGTGTATATCTAGGGTTGAGTTCTGGTTATAAGCAACCTTACATATGTTACATTTATATGGTTTCTTTTCAGAATCAGTCGTGTTACTGATTGGGCTTGAACATCTATTACTACTACTGACAACCGTAACAGGTGTGGTCGAGTTGGATAATGCGGTTGTGGTAGAAACTGAACTATTATCTTTCATACTTTGCTTTAACTTGTGTAGATGAGACACAGAGTTGTAGTGCACGAGAAGAATATTTTTCTGTGTGAAAGACTCCTTACACACCTCACATTTATATGGCCTATTAGGATCCAGGTATTTTTCCATAGGATAGCTCATTTTCTCTCCTTTCCTGTGAAGCAAAGTTTTGTTATGACTAGTAAGGTAACTTTGTCTTGTGAACGCAACTTTACATCTATGACATTTATACTTTCTGCTAGGGTCATTATAACTATTTTCAGCCATTGCTTGGTTATTCATATAATCTTCGAAAGTCATTTGTTCTTTTGAACTTGGTTCACCAAGAACCCCAGCTTGTTCATTAACATCTATAGTATCAGTTTCTTCTACAGGCTCGAGAGTTACTTTCATCTCTTCACTTTCTTCATCACTCTCTCTGTTGCTTTCTTTCTTTAACAACTCTGTTGTCTGAGGATCTAAAACTCGATTCCCTGAACTAGTCAACAATGGATTATTCACAAGACTAGCCTCATACTGTTGAATTTCTTCTTTAGTCATGTTTGTATGAGATGCTTCCACATGTTTCTGGAGAGCCCACACTGATCGAAAACTTCGTCCGCATAAAACGCATTGTGAAGCTGCACGAATTACATGGTACTGCGAATGTAACTGAAGTTTTTCTAACGTTTTAAATGCAAGGCTACATTGGCTACATCGATATTTATACACATGGCGATCTGACACAGCTAGTTGAGGTTTCTTTATGTGAACTTCTTTGAAATGCATTTGAACAGCTTGGGGAATTCGAAAAAATTGGTTACATCCTTTCTTCCAACAAATATATCCCGCACCATGTGGTGTTTGTTTTATTTCTAAGTGCCCACTTTCATTCTGATGAACAAACAACTCGTCTACGCTGTTAAATGACTTCAGACAAACAGAACATTCAAGATTATCTGAAATGACGTCGCAGTTGTTAAAACTTTCTCTGTTTTCGCTATCATCGGTAGTGTTGGTTTTAGAATCAGGTAAAGACTCTTCCCTTTTTTCTGGCATTTTAGAATTGCATTTAGGACTCTCTCCACTAGACTTATCCACAATCATCAGCAACCTTTCCAGTCCTTCACGACTGACCTTATGAGATTCCATTAAGTGTTTTTCCAATTTGGATAGTTCGTGATAACTATCCTGACACAATGGACACTGTAGGCTTGGTTTCTGTGAATGTTGTGCAACGACATGCATCTGAATGAGAACATCGCTTGTGTTAGTGTAATTACAAAAAGGACAAGTGAACACGTGATCTTGATGTTCATCTGGAGTTCCTCCATTCTTGTGGTAATCTGTAAGGGCTTGTTTTAACCTGGATTCTTCATTTTTGCCGTCACCCTTTGCGCTTGTATTTGGACCTCCACTTTCATGATCTTTGCTTTCTGCTGCTTCTTTTGGTTGTGGCCCTTTAGAATAAAAGTATGATAAAGAGATGAATTTATTATATTCCGAACAAAGAGTATAGGTGTCTCACAAGATCCCTTACATGAGTACATACAACTGAGATACTAGAAGTACGAGCATAATAAAACTTTACGCCAGAATAACATAGGCTATCTGTTACAACAAGTATGAGTAAAGATAAACTCGGGATCACTAGAGTAACTACAATTTTAAATGACGACATATAACATCGAGTTTATTGAAAAAAGAACAAATGCAAACAACATTTCCTTGAAGTCTCATAAGAAAATGCGGACTTAACTTCGGCGAAACGTTGTGTGTATTTTTTCCTTTTTCAATAAACTCGAAGTAATATGTCATTTAAAAGTTAACTCAGCATTGTCGGGTGAAACTTCAGCGAAACGTTGTGTTTAATCCTTCATTTTTTCAACAAACTCGATGTTATATGTCATTTAAAAGTTAAGTCAGCATTGTCAGGTGAAACTTCAGCGAAACGTTGTGTGTACTCCTTCATTTTTTCAATAAACTCGATGTTAGATGCCGTTTATAATTGTAATTATGCTAGTAGAAGGACAGACAATAATGACTATCTATAGAACTAGAAACGACAAATTTTTATGCATGCTATTAAAAGCAATCCTTTTTCACAGGTAATACCATAAATATTTCAACCTCACTACAAGTTCATAACAGGCCTCACAAGGATGCTAAAGCTTATTATGAAACACAGAAAAAATGCATGTAGAAGTTTACTAGGAATACTTGTATGTTCTTTTTATTTTTAATATATAATAAATTGTGTAGAAAAATATGTAATTGACTTTCGGTATAGCTGACGGAATGATAAAAAACTTTAAAAAACACGTATCTGATTAACAATTTTTAACATCCCGAAGAATAAAATTATTTAGGAAAACGCAGTCGGTTAAAACATACACTACAAGATTCAAACTCATTTCAAAGATTTTATTTTACGCGAAGAACATATTGTTTTAGTTTTGTTTATCAGTTTGACTGTACATCATGTGACATTATTCTAGATAAATCTTTCAACTTACACACGCAAGGTAGGTATTATTTAGATAGAAGATGGTAGCGAAACATTTCTTTATTTAGAGCATTATTGGGTAACGATTCTTAGAATGACAGAAAAATAAGAAGCAAAAACACATTTATGATAAATCATATAACGTTTTTGTGATATATTTATGTATACAGTAAATAATAAAATTAAGCATACTAACGTTCAGTAAAACTAGTACACAATTTATGTGATCAAACTATTTAAAAACAAACATCACAAAATTAGTAAAAATCTGTTCAAGGTTTTTATAGGAATGAATTATTAAGTATGCCCCAAATAAGGAAAAATTCGCGCCTGTTTTTAATGATGTCTGTTTAGATTGTTCTTGTACTTTGTCTTTGATATAAAAAACAACAACAGCAGACTCCAACATGGGAAGGAAATTCTTCTTTAACTAACACACAGTCTACGAGTCATGGAGACAAGTTTGGTGAGTTAATTTCCAAACAAAGCTTTCCAGTACTATTTATCTTCCAATTGCACAGTGGTAAGTCTGACGGCTTAAAATGCTGAAAGTTGGGTTTCGATACTCCTGGTGGGTACATCACAGACAGCCTATTGTGTAGCTTTGCGCTTAACTACAAATAAATAAATAAACCTGTACTATTTTTTATATAAATTCTAAATAGAGATTTGAACTCCTTACGATATCTAAAATCTCAAATGCCCATCATCGCGGCCGAATTCATAGGAATTTTCAGGCTTTGAGGAATTGAAACCTATAACCTAATCCAAAAACAAAACAAAACCCGCACATGTTAAGCAATACAAAATTGAGTTCCCTATAAAGCCATTTCCTTCACGGTTTTCACAAGTTCTATCGATATAGATGGACGCGGAAGGCTCAACTAAGCTTATTTTCTGCTGTAAGGTGGCTAAGCGTGGTACCTGTCTGAGTAGAAATACTTCTAAGTGTAGTATCTGTCTGAGTAGAAATACTTCTAAGTGTGGTACCTGTCTGAGTAAAAACACTTCTAAGTGTGGTACTTGTCTGAATAGAAACACCTCTACTATTTTGTACAAGAAGATCACAATCTAGCCAACTCCCTAAACTCCGCATATTTGTGGTCCAACACTAATAATAGGTGAATTATTTTGGCAATAAAGTGTGAATTGTTTTGTTTTGTTTTTTGTTCATACTTGAATATCGGAAACTGTGACATCTCTCTGTATCCCACCCAATCCCTCGAATTCGGTGTCATTGATTCTCAGACTGGGTGTTAAGATGGAAAAAATAATAAAGCGACACTTCGACTTCAACTCACCAAGAGTTGTTGTGTTTTAGTTTTGTTAGAAGACTTTTGTAGCCGTAACGTAATCTTTTATATATTAAGCAAGTAATTTTCATGTTGGAATCAGCCCCGTTCTATCAAATATATAATACGAGAGTTTACCCAGAAGCATTCGTTGTCGAAATCGTTGCTGACATAAAAAATAAACACTAAAAATTAAATTACATGTTTAAATTACATGTATTAGAATATCATACGTTAAATCAAACTATTTCTAATTTCAGTGTAAGATCATTGATTACATTTTTCTCACGTGCGTTTCATTCAGAAATTCAAAACGTTTGAAATATAATCCTAAGGTGAATTAATGAGGAAATCTTATCTCAACAGTATACTTATGTTTCAGGTTATTTTCAACTTGTGACTAATCATGTGACTTGCGCATGTCTTCTTTCTCAATACTTATGCACCAACAAAATGAACAATGGCATCGTGATGTATCTGGTATGTTAAGTCGGTAGAACAGGGTACATTATAAGTTACGTTAAAATAAGAAACAATTCAACAGTCTTTGAAACACACCCTACGCAAAACAGGTTCATTTTTGAATGGGCTCCCAAGGCAGGAGTAACCTAGCATTCGTGTGTTCTTAACCATTTTAATAGGTTTCGAACGGCCAAGACAACAAATAAGTTTATCAATTTGTATTCTGAATTTGTGCTAAACGTGAATAACATATTCCGTTTGGAGAAGTAAAAATATTAGCAAAATATTTTTTTTAACCTTCAAACAATGATAGTAGAAAAATATAAGTAATTTTGCCAGTACATGGCAATGTCAACTTTGCTAGAACTGGTCATGATGGACCTTTGTATTAGGCTTAAATGTTATTGTTTTATTTTAATTCATGAAAACTTAGAAATAATGTCTCGCCTGACACATTTTACTTCGTAGCCAAACATGATCTTAAAGACTTTAAAAAATTAGTTGTTTATTCATACGTGTCAGCGAACAATTGAAACGTTTTTGGACTGAGAAAGTTAAGAGAAAACAGTTTTATTAAATATGATGCTATTACCATATGGAATAATTATGTTCATGGCATTCTAGGTCTTTAATATAAAGAAATATTATAACGTGGCAAATATCTTTCTGTCTTCATCTTTTTTTTTTGTTTGTTTTATACAAAAATCTACCATGAAAACAATATATACATTGTTCATCATGGAGAGGAGAGGCAAAAAAAAAGAACAGTTAATTCTTTATTGTGCAGTCAAATCTGCAATCTGCATGAACACCAGGTGGTGTAAAAGTTTTAAAGAAATATTTACTGAAAACGTAACAAATCCTTTATCCCATGTTACATACTACCAATTGATATTAAACATAATATCTGAATGTACATATATATATATATATATTACGTAAAATATCTGTTTACAGAATACTGCAACATAACAAAAGCGTATAAAAATTATAATATTTATATATGTATGTATATATTCTTTGATCTAATGCTTCTGTTTATCCGTTTCATGTAATTAAATTGCATACAAAGAAATCAGTCTAGTTATGAAGCAGTTGTAAGCTGTGTTAATCCAAATGAGATAAGGTAAAATAATATTTTAAAACATTTTACATATATTATTTAATGCTTAAAACATTGATAAAAATATATTCAAAAATAAGCAAAATAGAATGTGACCTCGTGCTAGCTAGAATGTAACTCAAAAATTCGTTTACTTTTGTCAATGTGACGATGATAATATTGGCAATTTTTAGCTACAATAGAACGATTACTAGACAATTTCTACGAGACTGTAATATACTTTAGATACTATACTTATACTGCCTTAAAATATGGACTCTCTTCTTTCCAGCTACTATCCTCTATAGGTGCAATCCCCTTACCCTTCTAAGTCTATATAAAATTGAATAGGAACCAGAGAAAGTGGTAATATCATATATTTAGTCTGTACATTGCTTTAGCCATAATATGTGTTAAATTCAACATTCAACATTTGGGGACTGATTGCTAAAACAATGCATTTTAATTATCAGCATACAATTGTCTGATCTTTTGTTATCTAAGTTAAATTAACTTAACTATATATTAAAAGCAGTGTCCCTCTGAGGGTATTGACACACAAATCATTATATAAAAACTGTATTACCTTTAAAACCCTCATACTTATATTACGGGACAGTTTCGGCTTTATGGCCCGGCATGGCCAGATGGTTAGGGCGCTTGACTAGCAATTTGAGGGTCGCTGGTTTGAATCCCCGTCCCATTAAACATGCTCGCCCTTTCAGCCGTGAGGGCGTTATAATGTGACGGTCAATCCCACTATTCGTTGGTAAAAGATTATCCCAAGATTTGGCGGTGGGTGGTGATGACTAGCTACCTTACTTGTAGTCTTTCACTGCTAAATTATGGACGGTTAGAGCAGATAGCCCTAGTGCAGCTTTTCGCGAAATTCAAAACACACCAAACCAGTTTCGGCTTTAAGCCGATATCAGATGACACAACATCAAATTGGTGTAAATTTTTTATCTTATAGAATTTGTATGAAATAACTGTATCATTTCTATGACTACAAAGAAACCTGTATAAAAGTCAACTCCAGAGAATAAATCTCCTTGATCCTAATTTCCCAGTTTCGAATCCTGCAATATCACGTTACACTACAAGCAATCTTTACCAGGACTGTTATACCAGTTATAGCATTAGTTTCAAAAATATTATATCATATTGTAGAATGGAACAAAAAAAATCAGCTAATTTTTGTTCTACTTTAATAGTATTGTTCCAGAAAACTTCTGCAAGAATTATGAAAACGTTCTGTTCTTACAAACCAAACTATTTTATTTATTACTTTATGACAAGTTAAAATGTAAACATTAATTTACCACTTGTTAAACGATAATGCAACAGTGTGGTCGAAATAATATGAAGTTCTTAAGTCCATAATATAGAGCCAGTAAATAAGAATTTGTACTTTGTATCTGATTGTATTAAAACCTAAGTTTCATTTAAACTCCACACAGTACACAACCTTCAAGTATTTCTTTCAAAAATAACAAAATAATGATACTAAAGACGCTAATATTTCAAGTTATTTAAAATAATGGACAATAACAAGTTCTTTCTAAAAATGCAAATTATTTACACGTTAATCGTTCAAGATTAGAAATAACACAGTTGAATGACAGTTGAGGAAAATTCTGTAGATACTATGAATGGATATACGAACGTGAGCGTAACCTTGTCTAACAAAATTAAAACAACGTCAAAAGCTTGTCTTTATATCGCATCTATCCAGTCAATATTAAAAAAGAAAAAACAATGCATTGCTTTATTTTGGATATACCATATAGAAGGCTATTCAATCCTAAGTCAAACTTTGATAAAAATCACGCAATGTCATAAAAAGCAAACTACTAAGATAAACGAATGAAACAACACGTTATAATATGGCATACAAGAGCTTAGTTTCTTTAGAAAATTTAAGTAAAGAATAGCTGAAGAAAAACGTTCATTACAGGAATTATTATGTAAGGCCTACTTACAATTTATTACTGATTTTCATAAGATTTGATTTGAGGTAAAACATTTCAGGTTGCCTCTGTTCCAAAAGTGGAATAAGAAAGCCACAGAAAAAAATATAAACATATATCATAGCTTTATACATTTGTTATTTGACTGTGGGCCTATTTGTATATAATACTGAAACACATAAGAAAAATATATTCATAATATAACAATTCTTGAAACTTTCATATTTTAGACGGATTGATTTGTGGAATTATACCATAAATACTAGTAACTGTAAAGGCGACATATTAGATAAAGTTTGAATGGTTTGAAAAGTTATCAAGTTGGCTGCAGTTGCTCTAATGTCTAGGATAAATTAAAACATTTATTCCATATTCCACACTTGACGATTACAACTGAAAGACTAAAGAACAAATTTTGTTGAAAGTCTATTAAACTCTCATAAGTGAAGTGATTAAACGTTTATCGTCATTCAGAGTTCAGTAACAGCAATTATTTACTAAATTCCTAATTTGGGAGATTTCAATAAAATACCCTTATTATTCATTGTTAAGTAGGATAGGTTCTAGTTCGAAGTGAACTGTTTACTTAGCAGTTAAGCAGAAGTTATTTGTTTCCGATCTAATGAACAGCGTATGCAAAAAGGTTACCATCAGTGTTACTAAACTATTAAATACAAAATATATGGATAACAATAAAATATATGAAACATGTCCTTTAATGTTCAGTGGGTTATTTTAAATAGAATTTGACATTTAGATTTTATTTCGACGAAAGTAATTATGAATATATATATATATATATATATATATATATAAAGTAAGTGAACATTTTATTTGTTGTTAAGCACAAAGGTACACAATGGGCTATCCGTGCTGTGCCACCACGGGTATCGAAATCCGATTTTTAGCGTTATAAACCTTCGGACTTATCACTAAGCCGTTAGGGAGCAAAGTGAAAAGTAAATGAAAAAAACAATAACCAGTTTCGGTGTTGATATAACAAAATACATCATGGAGGATATGTTGTACTTGAAGAACGTTAAATAATATTGTTCATATGTGTAGGTAATAAGGAACGACTCAGATCATATTGTATTCATATTTTATGATAAATACCGAATATTTTACAAATCTTTCAACATACTAGAAGAATACGTGTGGAAATGTAAACAGGTAATGTCTTCGATTACATTTTCAATGTAACAGAAAAATAAAGCTCTTTGAAACTTTTACTTTTAGAATAGATATGATGTCAACTATAAGTATAAACAAACTGCCTTAGTCGACATAATGTGGCTAAATAAACGATTCAATAAAATACATAGGTTTACAGCTTAAAGCATTACATACAAAAAACAATCAATTAAAGTTCGATTTACCAATTGGTAGACAGTGTATTTGCATAAGTTGTTTAAACTATTATTAAACTCTATTATTATTATTATTATAGTATTTAATGAATAATAGCTCAATAGGCAACTACCTGATTGACAATTATTGGTCTCTCTGTCACTCCCCCTGCAATTTTTGACAGTGTAGATCTCTCTAAAGTCATCCTCTGTTTCCTGGCCTTCTAGTTTCTTCTGCATCTGACGGAGGTTTTCAGTCCGCAAGTGTTCTATTGAATGAACATGTTGAACAAGTCTGACTTTAGTGTTTGTTGAAACGTTGCACAGAGCACAATGATAAAATGTTGTCTCAGTGTCTACAGTATCTTCATTCACCTGCAAATGCAAAAACAATTTAGCACTGATCTCATGCCTTGGGTTTGTAGTATGGAGCTGTAACTTGTGTATGCTGTTGGTGTAGTAATCACAAACATTGCATCTCACATGAATGGAATTACTGGTGTTTGAGTATTTTAGTTTCCACTCATTCCTTGGTCCTCCTTCCTTTATATGATTGACATGTTGAAGTCGTTGGAAATGTTTGTCTGTCTTGCAATGGAGTTGGAAATTGGCTTTCAAATTAGTTTTATAGGTGCACAGTTTACATATATAATTGCCTGCAACAACGGCGATTTCATCTTCTCGTTCCTGTGTTCTATCGAGCTGGAAGTGCTGGTTTAAATGTTCTATACTGTCTGTAGAGAAACAACTACACACACAGCAGAAGAATAAAGCAGAATCATCTTGAGGAATATCTTGTCCTAAAATTGGATCGGCATTCTCCATGTCTACAGTTGATGAACATGGAAAGTGAAAAGGAGAGGGATGGAAAGGGTTCTTTCCTGAAGTAGACGCGGCCGCCATTAACCTCTGTTGCTGCTGCTGTTGGCTCGCCATCACCAAAAGGGCTTGATTATAGTACAAGTCTGCAAGAGCCGCTTCTGGCTGGAGTTGGGAGTCTGGAGGAAACAAAAAACCTGAGTGGAACTGACTGAACATTGGATCCATCACCTGTGCTTGCTGAAACGCTGACAGCTGTTGCATGTGCTTAACATTTTGTTGTACAACCATCATATTGTGTGTATGCTTTTCACTTGTCATATGAATACGGAGATTACGAGCCACATTGGTCTCATAATTACAAACATCGCAGCGCCACGTAGCCTTTGGTTTGGTTGAAAGTATCCCACTTTTCGCAGGTTCGGAAACATGTGTGTTGCTTACATTCTGTGGCGCTAGAATGTGTTCAGTTGGCAGATTCCCATTCTGAAGTTCTTGAACATTGTTGATGTGTTTGTCGGAATGCATGTGAATGCTCAAGTTGCCTTTTGTAACAGTAGAATAATTACAAATTTCACATCTATAAGGTTTGTATCCACAGTTGTATGTTTCACCACGCGCTAGTTTAGGATGTTTCTGATTGGTTATACAGTAAACACAAGAAGTCTCATTCTCTGGATGCTTTTCCTTCATGTGTATCTCTAAGGTTTCTTGGTATTTATAATGCCAGTTGCATTTTGGGCACTTTAATGTTTTGCAAGAGTTTCTGGAGTGCATCATTGCCATGTGTCCACCTAAAGCAGGAGAGGAACCTAGAACCGTGTCACACTTGGAACATTCAGGATTTCTCCTGTCTAAGTGATGTGGACAGATATTAAATCCCGTACTTGTTGAGGGAGCTGGAGAAAGGCTACTTGAAAAAAAGAGACCAGGAGATGTTGAAGCTTTCGGAGATACAGAAGATTCGGAGTAAATACTACCACCACTTTCGCAGCTTTTGGGTCTCTCTATTGATAAAATACCACTACCCAGGGCAGAAGAAACAGGAAATTTCATTGGTCCTTCCCGATTTAGAGATTCAGAATTTTTTGGCATCGAATTAGTGAAATCAGCCTGTTTACAATCACCAGTTGATTCCGTTGAAGTAGCTTCAGCTGCGGCAGCTGCTGCTTTAGCCAACTTCTCAATGGTAGCCAAGTCTTCTAATTCTGGAGCAATTGCTTCGCTGCTGGTGCAATCAGTAACATTTTCCCGAACCTCATTGTGTTTCTGATTTTCAATTAGTGATGTCTTGATATCCCTGACTGATGCCACTGGATTCAAATTTGCTGACACTAATGTTGTGACAGCCGATGTAGTTGATGTTACAGCTGTTGTACCCGCAGCTGAAGGAACAGAACTAGCCATAACGGTACTAGCAACATTAAGACAAGAATTATTCACCAGAGAGTGTGTAAAAGAACTACAAGTACTTTGCACACTTTGGGCGAATACACATTCATTGACCTGAACAGGGGTGTCGGTAGCTGGTTCTAAAAATGAAAGAAGTGGTTCTTTTTCTTTCCCAACTCCTTGAATAATGGCAGAAATATTCTTCTGTGATAAAAGATTGTTTTCTTCTTCAAGAAGATTGATACCGTGTTCTCCGACAGCGTGAGCAACAAATGATTTGGCATAACCAAAAGACAACTTACACATAAAACACATAAGAATGGGTTTAATTGGTACAGAGGAGTATTCATAAGAACATCGAGGTTTGTCGCCACTACTAGACCTTTTATTAGGCGCAGTAACATTAGTTTTTCTATCGTCTTTATTATGAACACTTGATTTTTTTTGGCGCACATTGAACACTTTATAACTGTGCACAATAGGAATTTCAGGAACTTTTTTCTTTTCTTGAAGGAGGTTGAATGCTTGCCCATAGAGGGCACTATACAAAGTAGAGTTTCTATAGATGTGAAAGGCATTCACGATTTCAGGAAATATTCTATACTGTGTAGATGTCATCCCTTGTCCATCTACGATACTGCCTTCTTGCTGAGGTAGATCCAGACTGCATTCTTCATCACTCAGCTCCGATTCTCCTTCGATTATGTACGCAGAGCCATCTGGATTATATAAGATTTTCCCAGTGAAAGTCTCTACGTCACTGTCAGATAGCTCACTATCAACGCTACTCTTTCTCTCTCCCTGTCCTGTGAGGATTTCACGCGTAGTAGTACTAGTTGTTTGTTGATCACATCTTTGGGTTAAATCCAGCTGTTCGTCTGCCTGATTGCTTCTCTTACTAACGTCGGTCTTCCCAGCTGTAAATGATAGCCCCTCAATTTTTTTCTGGTCTAAAGGATCTGGTGTATCATCTTGAGGCGTCATATCTATCTTTCTACTCGACAATGGTGGACTTGGTAATGAACTGACGTACGTTTCTTTGCGTGTTTTATTCGCGATAGTTTTGTTTTCAATAAAACACGCAGGCCTTACTACTTTCGCAGTTGAAGGGTCGAACTTACTGCTCATAGGTGAGGCTCGTAGCTCATGTTTCCCAGCAGACTGCTGCCCTGTGTCCATACCCTCGACTGTTGCATCAAGTTCCATTGTTTTGTACTTCTTAGGTCATGATGTAGCTGGTTTTGTCCATCTAAAAATAAACAATAGTATATTAAACGAGCTTCATTCAGTAGGTATTCCGACGCGTCTAAGAATACAATAAAAAACACCCATGTTTAGAGTCTACGCATCTACGTTTAGAATGTACGTGTAATATGTATTCAAAGAAAATTAGGTACGAACCAACAAAGATTTTATTAATGCAAACAATTTTAAATGTAACGTTTGCACAGTGGTAACTCGACAAAATACAAAAATACACTGAGTGGTCACAAGTAAATAGACACCTAATTTTTCGTCATTTAACTGATTTATGCTAACTAATTTGTGTTCACAGAGCACTATATAAATGAAAATGGTTCGCACACTAATTATCTTGTGCTACAATATGCCTAGAACTCAAGGTTCTCTCGAAGTGTCAGATTTT
>NW_013665619.1:1137036-1146658 GCF_000517525.1 Limulus polyphemus
GGTGGTGTCTATGTACTTGTGACCACGCTGTGTACATATACAGCGGCTTTGGACGCGAAACTTCCTCTGTTGGGAAACACACTGAATAACTTGGTGATAAGTTTAAAGTTTTTTTATATAAAGCTACCGATTCACCTGGTTAAGCGTTTACGTTTTTATTATTTTCTTTAAAGAAAAAAAAGACTGTCCTGTGACTTACGCAGATGAGTGCACACAATAAGAACCCCTTAGGACTTGACCACAAGCACAAAGGTATTGCTCATCTCGGAGGCGATCTGATTAGAAGTGACAAGCATGAGTATTTTAAAACATCTTTCTCTGTTACTTTCATATTAACGACTACGTTCCATACGTAAAGCTCAACGCATCTTTCTCTGCAGTTTGAGAGATCATAGGTTAGTACGACGAGAAGAAGGTGGGGGAAGGCATGCTTGACCTATCATCCTTATAACTCACGTGCACGAGATACACAGGTAACCACTTTCTACTATTAGCCATTTATCTATCTAAGGTCAATCCAATATTGGAAACTATAATTTTGTTTTTTGATATCAACTTTGTTAGGAAAATAATCAGTGAAATAAATACAGGAGGTTTCTCATTAATTACGTCTAAACAGACAGTAATCGGAGACCGAGGGTTGTGTGCATAAGATGAAGTTAAAATTTTAAACAAGCATCGACTCTCGTGTCTTCCGGTAAAGGTTTTGTTTGTTTTTAATTATGCACAAAGCTACATAAGGGCTATCTGTGCTCTGCCCACCACGGGTATCGAAACCCGGTTTCTAGCGTTGTAAGTCCGCAGACATACCACTGTGCCACTGGGGGGCCCGGTAAAGGTTGAGCTAGTTGAGTAACAAGTGAAGTTGCGCAAAAACGCTGCATCTTTAGATTTAAGGATAAATAATTGAAATATTGATAATGAACTTTATATTGTATGTGAACAACACAGATTAAAGAAAACTAAAACATGTTATATCTTACCAACAAAGAATTATCAAAATCATTATATCCTTTAAGTCATTAAACCACTACCTCAAAAAAAAAAGGAGTTACGGAGTTAGTTAGGCCCTTGGTCATATGCTAATTTTATACGTATAACGTACTTTCTATATATATATTTATATAAAAATGAAAGGGTCAGTCGCATCCTTCGAAAATGCACTCTGAAAACACGAAAATTCTGTCAAAAGTCCAAAAATTATCTTGACTTCTGAGAGCATATATTCGAAATCTGTGTTGAAGCGAAGAAATTAATAGTGTCAAAACCAATATATCGTCTGCCGAAAGAAACAGTTGCGTATTTATAATTGTGCTCTCATAATATTTCTAAAGATAAGTTGTTTTGAAGCCGTACTTAATTAAAAAAAAAAACAACAGTAAAGTATTTGGAAGTTCAGAGTAAAATCGAAAATATCTGAAAACAATTCGATTATGTTAGAAAATGATCAGTCATGGTACAAGTGAAGGTTATATTCCTCCGTCTACTATACAGTCTTTAAGTACGACCAACACATGATCATATGTTAAAGTGTATGAGCCAGATTAACCAGTTTGTACATGATAAATTTGGTCTAGGTTTCTTTCAGATGACATTTTTTCCCCGTATCATTAATGTATTGTTGGCATTGGCCACACTGCAGGTAGTAAGCGGCAGATTGCGAGCTTAACTGTTCAAGGTCGTAGGACAGATCTTGGATACAGTCTATTGTGTTATCATACATTTGTTATCCTCATCTCGCGCCTACAGTATTCAAACACATCACAATGACAGCTAGCTTAATCTTATTATTTTTTGGACATCTTAATCCTAGCCAAGCTAGAGTGAAAGGCTAGCCGTTTAAAGCTTTGGACTAAATTATTATGTTTAGTTATACATTTCGAATATTACCACAGAAATGTTCATCTGAAAACACCAATCATTTCTCTAATACTGAAAGGCTTGGTCTTAACGACACGGCAAGTGATCACAATAATTATTAATACTGTAAATCTAATTTAGCTACTTAATACGAATGGCTCCCATTTCCTCTTGGTTTACAAATGAAATATATTAAATTACTGATCAATGGGAAAATAACGATGTTTTGGCATGTTTTCTATGCATTAAGTTCTGTAAAAATACGTGAATGTTATGAGTATGAGAACGCCTGGATAATTCCCTAAATATAAATGGCCTTTGTAAGAACATTTTTTATTTACTTAACTACAATAAATAAACAAAATAATAATAAGTATACCCACTTGAAATTTTAATACGTTGAGGAGTGTTAAATTAAGTAACTCTTTGTCCATTGGAATATCCCTTGGGTCCAACAACTTTGTAACTAATACATGTTTATAGAACCACACCAGAATTCGACTTAATCATATAAAACTAGTGAGGTTAATGTGAACTATAATCTACGAATAGGTTGTTTTTAATGGCAACACGAGTTTGGTACGCAGCATGTAAACAAATGAAAAAAAAAAGACTGACACGTGTGTTTAATTTACCTCTTTTGAAGATCCAAGCTCTTGTTCAAATTCTCTACCTAATTACTTAAATTTTCAAGATTTTTCATTGGTTCTTAAAATATTAAGTTCCAGAAAACAACTAAAACAATATTATGTAGTAACGTCATCATTATGTAATTTCATAAACGATTATAGTCCTGAATGACGTGATTAAGACAATTTCACACCTAGACTGAATATGTTAAATATAGAATCTGCTTACAATCCAGGTCCCCTGGTGGACCAAAGAAGACTGAAAAAGTCACTGATTTCATATGTTGAGTGACCCATACTACTGTATTTTTTGTAATGCACTATTGAATTTAAACATTGTTCCTGTTATAAGATTCAATTTATACTTTACTTAAACCTGAGAAAAAAACAACAAAACAGTTGGTATGATTATTGGAGACGTTATATAGTATTATATATAATAACAAAAAATATAAAATGCTGCAAGTGTATCATGAATAACGCATTTTATTGATTTAGTAACATGTAAATATTAATATATAGTCTATTAGTCCAAACCAACGCCCATGTGACTCAGCATTACACTTGAGGCCTTTTATCGCTAAATTTTGGGTTCGATACTCAAGGTGAGCACAGTACAGATAGCGCGTGGTGCAGCTTTGCGCTTAACCCCCCCCCCCGCAAAAACAACAACAAAAAACTTGATCAACGCTCTTGACGAACATTAATATATTTTAAGTAATAACTGTAACATGTCCTGAAGTTAAAAGTTTTAGTTTTACAGGTAATCATTTTAATAATGTTTCTATATAAGGTAAGGAATCATAAAACAGGCGTGGGAAAGTTAAAACCCGCGTGATTTCTTGTCAAACATAAAAGAAATGAATTCAGCGAGCCCTGTCAAAAATCTGAATTCCAAGTGATTATACCTGACTTCTTTTGTAAGCATGCAAGGCAAACTGAGCACATTGAAAGACCCTTTTATTCTGAAGCCCCAAGAAAATAAGACAGTCCTTTCTTCCTAGCTACCCTTTCCCCGGCCAGGTGTGATGGTAAGAATAACTTGGGCACTGTGAGCAAATCAGCGGGTGGGAAAGGTAAAGAAGCTCTAAGACAGAAACTTAATGATAAAATGTTTAGATCCTATGAGTCAGGACTTAAGACACATAGTGAATTTTGAAATATCGTTTATACCCGGGTTTTCAATTGACTGATCCAGGAACCCTTTGACGTCAATGTTCTTGAGTGTGGTGACTGGGCGGTAGATCCAGCTTCTGTATTTATTTATATATATTTGAAAAAAACAAGTTAGTGTCATATCATGTAGACACATAAGCTACTTTAAAAACCATTTGAGTTTGCGATAACAACAACTAAATTACAAGATAGGTTGTGACTAAGAAGATACACAATATTCCATGGCGATCAATCCCGTATTCCTCCAATAACTTTAGTTAAACTATGTTAAAGAGACAGACTTACTATAGAAGCATTTGATTAGCTAGTACATTAATGTAGTACATTAGCTAATACATTAATGTAGTACATTAGCTAGTATATTAATGTCACAGTGATGCTGCACTTTGTTCTTCTCCTAAAAAAATTCACTTTTACTCTAAAACGGTCAATTAAAGAGTTAACGCAATGTAAATATATCGTAATTTGTAAAAAGTACAGTTGTAACTAATGTCAAGTGAATCATTAAATGTATTTAATGATTGATAAGCTATGATTCCAGCTTTTGGCATTACCAGGGATTGGCTAAAATCTTAATAGTAAAGAGTTCTTCAGTAAAATAACTGGAGATCCAAACCTAAGATCAGGAACCTCGGAATAGATGCAAGTCATTGAAAAAAGCAACGAAGAATTAGGAACTTCGAAAAAATGTTGGTTAATAGTTTAGATTTTGATGCGCTTATAATTTTGTGACCTAGCACATATTTACGACAATTAAAAAGCTTTTTTTTAAATGTTATATGAAGTATTATACTTATTAAAAGTGCTGTATTTGTAAAGAGTGATACTAATTGTGGAATGTCCTGTGTATAATTTATCTTGTTGGTGTCATCTATATACTTAAAAACAATAATAGTTTGAACTTATTTCGTCCCACCCCTCTACACTAACTTAAATATTCGTTATGGATACTATAGTTCTCAAAAATTCAACTGATTCAAATACCAAACTTAACGACCGTTCTTGCGTGACTGTCTGAGTTTTTATCTAAAATGAAAGAAAGCGACAGACTGTGATCAATGGCGCTTTCTAACCTTTTGTTTAATCAAAAGAACTAGACTGTTCGTTGGAACACAACCCTTTGACAGCCTGTGCAGGAGTGCCAATGATTTGCACTGGAGAGCTTCACAATAAAAGGTGAAACGTAAGCTATCGAAAGACCTAGTTCGCTCTTATTATCCTTATTATTTTTATTATTATAGCTACTACAGTCTTTTACTTTGGCTTCGTCAACGGCTGGGAAACGTCTGGGAACGATGGAGAATACGCAAGGCAGATTAGGTGACAAAGGCGAAAGAAGCTGCTTCTATAAACTCTGCCACGGTGGGCCGGCAAGAAGGGACGAAGGAAGGGTACAATTACAGGATTTCCAAACCTGTCTTACCACTCTTCTAAACACGGTATTAATCACGACAACAGGTAGACGTATATCACAACCGTGCTTCCCAAAATGCCGAGGTCTTATAAAGATGACCCCCCCTTCTTTTTCTTTTTTTTTGTCCTTTATCTTTCTTCTTCATTTATACCAACGGTTGCAGCTGTCTATGATACAGCTACAGCCCATTCATTCATTTAGAGGCCTTCTTCTACTACTTTATTGAATAGGTACAATACCGTTTGCAAAGACTCTTTTTCTAACGTCGGATTACGTCCACTGTGAGCTTCCTGTTCTATAGATGAAAACTCTCTCAAACTTAAAAAAAAAAAGAAATAGAAAGTAGGGAGAGAGAGAGAGATTTTGGTATTGCATAATTTTGTAAAAAAAAAACGTAGAATAAAATGACGCTGATAGTTGAATTTTGTAATAATTAAAATCTGATAGCGTAAGAGGGTTTGATTTTTGTTCTCTACAAAACTATTTGGAACTCCTTTATAGTTCAACTACACACAGTCGTTTATACACCAACGGTGGAACACCTATAGATGCTACTAAAGTCGTTTACGCATCAACAGTGGAACACCAATAGATACTACTAAAGTCGCTAACACATAGACAGTGGAACAACTATAGATACTACTAAAGTCGCTTACACATCGACAATGGAACACCTATAGATACTACTAAAGTCGTTTACACATCAACAGTGGAACACCCATAAATACTACTAAAGTCGTTTACACATCAACAGTGGAACACTATAGATACTACTAAAGTCGTTTACACATCAACAGTGGAACACCCATAAATACTACTAAAGTCGTTTACACATCAACAGTGGAACACCATTAGATACTACTAAAGTCATTTACACATCAACAGTGGAACACCCATAAATACTACTAAAGTCGTTTACACATCAACAGTGGAACAACTATAGATACTACTAAAGTCATTTACACATCAACAGTGGAACAACTATAGATACTACTAAAGTCATTTACACATCATCAGTGGAACACCAATAAATACTACTAAAGTCGTTTACACATCAACCGTGGAACAACTATAGATACTACTAAAGTCATTTACACATCAACAGTGGAACACCCATAAATACTACTAAAGTCGTTTACACATCAACAGTGGAACACCATTAGATACTACTAAAGTCATTTACACATCAACAGTGGAACACCATTAGATATAACTAACGTAAAAATCTATTAACTTCTCTAGTTTATGAATATTTATTCAATTTTTTGTCTTTTATGCTAAAAGAAAAAGCTGCAGTATTTTATTGATAGTAGAACTGGTTGAAAACACATGAGGTAAAAATTGACTCCGTGTCATTGGTGTCTTTTGTGAAAATGACATCGTCCACGAGCTATGATGTTGTATCTAAAATCAGCTAATTAAGAAATGAGTAATTCAAAAGTATATCTTCTTAACATATCAATCTTATCATTACCTACGATCTATAGATATACCTTAATAACAATAACTTTCAATATTGCCGATGATGCAACTTGCTTTTGAAACTTTTTATTTTATTTTTGAGTGGATATCTAGACTAATATGTCTCCCAGTGGATCAGCGGCACGTTTAGGGACTTGCAACACTACAATTTGGGGTTCGCTGTGAACAGAGCGCAGAAAGCTCATTACGAGGCTTTGCATTAAAACAAAACAAAAAATTAACATATGCAGGACTAATGTGCATTTGCTGCATTAACATCATAACCATTCCGATGCTGAATCCTAGAAAAAGAAGCTAAATTTACAGCATCACATTATTAAGCATGACAACTACAAAACGAATACAGTTTATACTAGTCATAGATAATCTGTGATAACAAGTGTTGTTTGCCACAAATCGAGCTATTAAAGTACGTGCTACAACAGGGCATTTCATTTACTTGTAAGTATTGTTTCACTACGTCTTCTCACGAGTGCTGTGCTGTATTTATATCAAAGTCGTGTGAAACACGAACAACAATTCATCTAATATTTTCAGCCGCGGCATAACGGCTCATAAAACGGCTCTGAGTTTTATTTTTGTTTTCAAGTACAAACTTTTAGCTCATAGCTTCGTCATCTCATGACCGATTTGAGATCTAATCACAGTTTTGGACTCAGGAGGTCAAATCCTTTCGATTGATGTATATGACCACGCCCAAGATCTTTAATCCTGCCTAAAAGAATTTTAACTTGAAGATAGGCTGGTAGAAATCCTGATGATTAATAAAATCGAATCGGGTGTACGCGCGCCCCACGCTTGGTATTGTTGGTGCACAAAAATATGGCTAATAAAATAGGGGAAAAAGGGTGTCATAGATTAATTTACTTTAATCCTGCCTAAAAAAGTTCAAATACCGCGGGTATTGAGTATTCCTTCTTGTTTATTTTTATATCAAATTTCGTAACCATGAAAGAGAGAGAGAAAAAAAAAGGATGCGTTACTTTTCATTAATACGCAAAATATTTGATGTTCATCACAACTTCTATTAATACTAATCATAACTTTGGTAATTAAAAGAAAGGTGAAATTAATTAACACAAAAAAGTCAACGAAAGAGATAACCCAACATAAACTGTTGTGGTCATATGTTCTGCAAGCTGGTAGTACCATGGAAAAATGCCAAATAAACATGTTAGATTTTTAGTGTGTTCATGAGATAGCAAACGTGTACCGTGTTAAATACAAGTTATTTTTATTCGATAAAATAAAAAAAAAAGATACAGTAACAATACTAGCTTCGTAACATTGCATAAAAGTGAAATACAGTTTCCGGAAACACTCATAATACTGTTTTTTGTACTAATTAAAGTTCGAACAAATGGTATAGTTCATGGTAGTTACACGTTGTAAGAATGGACATATTTTATTTTTTAATTTAGAAGCAGAGATCAGTCTGACTAGTATACTGTAAAGATTTCTAATAAATATGTCATAAAACTTGTGTTACAATAATTTCATATTAAGTTTTGTTAATGCTAAATTGTATACATCCAGCCATTCAAATAAGAGTGTAATTGAAAGGAAAGAATTTAAATTTCCCATGCCTGCTTATTAAACTTGTATACTACAATCAGGACTTTTATTCGTCATTACTAACAACTGCAAATCTTTAACAAATGCCGCTAGATGCTCTCTCCCCCCTCCAGCTTTCTTCAGCATGCTACACAAAGACAAAGTTGTTATTATTTATATAGGATAAGTCCGGTTACAAATAGCTACAGCTGTTGTTGCGGTCAGATGTGATCATGTGAAAAGGAAACGCCTTGGGCAGTGGCAATGAAAACTTGTGTAGACAGATCTATGAGACCGCGCAGACAACGTGTAAACCTTTTGGAGAGTCTCTTCTGTCCCGACAGCACGCACAGCTAACACTTGTCTTCGGTACTATACGGCAGCGTAAGTGGAAAGCGAAGTTAAATTTGCGTGTATATTGTAAAAGAAAATGAGATTCTGAAACAATAGTTAAGAGCTTATATTAATTATAATATTTACTGTTTTCATTACAGAAGAAATGGCCCAGAGTTGTGAGATAATTTAAAAACAGGCTTCGACTGCCAATCTATTTGTGTATTTGGGTTTACATTTGGCCTTGACATCACAGTGACTACTACATGAGCGCGCGGATGAAGGACAGACAGTGGCTTTACAGACCCACAACAACCAAGTGGGCAATTGACCAGGCAATCTCACTGTCGTTAGCTGCCGTAAGTAGATAAGCTTTCCCCGGGGATCGAGTCGATACCGTGCTTTCTGCCAGTGTAGTAGAATGTTACACTATTCGAAAATTCCATATCGTGTTGTTGTTCATGTTGTCGTTGAACACTTTATTGGATAAACTATTCACACTTTCCACAGAAGTAAATAAAATCAATGGTTGGTACTGATAGTAGTTGCGATTTAAACACCGACAGTTGGTGAAGCATTAGAAACCAATACGCCTAACACTAGTACCAAAATCACGTATACTGCATTCCGAATTAAAAGTCATAGATGTGTAAAAATAGCATTTCAGATCTTATTTAGTCCGCTTCCGAGGCTTTTCGTACAGTACTAGAACTCAACAGTTGAGCTGGACCATAGAAATAAAAGTTACTCTGAACACGCTATTTATAATACTAAAACTTACGTTTTGAATGAACCAATACGCCGAAAATTTGTGATGAAAATCCCGTAAACTGTAGATGCCAGATTGGAATGGTTATTTTTAAATGCCTATTGAATTCGAATCAAATTAAGAGGATAGTGAAAAACTTCTATAGTTTAAGTCATTGTTTTTTTTACAGATGTAAGATGTCTAGAGTCCTCTTAATATTTTGATAATTCATGACGTAACATTTTTTTTGTTTTTCACTCTAGTCGAAATGACACAAGTGTTTGGTTAAAATGAGAACCTTATTATGCAACGGCCTCCTCTGAGTATAGTGGATCCATTTTGTTTTCTTAAACTCTTTGTTATGTAACGAATTTGTTATTATATATTTATTTTAATATCAACGTTTGTTTAGATTAAATTTTTATT
>NW_013665619.1:1147489-1148253 GCF_000517525.1 Limulus polyphemus
AAGCAGTGGGTGCGTTATAAGAGTGGCAGCCAATTCCTTAGTGTGGTTGGTGAGTGGTAGAATGCTGCCTTCCCTCTAATCAATAGTTCAAAATTATGTAAGGCGACAGATAACACACCATTAAAAAACTCCTTGTTCCTCTGTTAGTCTCTGTACCATGATGTAATAGGAAATATAAAACCGTTGTTATTCTAATTCTAAAATAACAATAATATTTAGAAAAAAAATACTAATTTATAAGTGAAATAAACACAATGTCTTAAATATTTTCCTTAAAGCAGGGTAGGTATATGAGTCATTAGTAATACGCATAAGTAATATATACAGATATGCATAAATACGCAAAATAAATATCATGGCTAACATGCAATGGGTAGAAATTCCATAGCTTACAAAAAATCTACATATTACTTTTATATTTCTGAATAAATAAGTAGAACGTATGTGTCATATTCACCAGGACAGTTTAAGTAGAACGTATGTGTCATATTCACCAGGACAGTTTCTGTGTGATCCCTAGGAAACGTATTTTTGAAGTATTGAATGTAGATGACGGACTGGACATCAATTTATAGCATCAACGAATCAACCAGCACGGTTTAGAACGTACCAGTACTAATTCCAAGGGACTAAAATCCTTTGTCTTTACAACTCCAGCGGATGCTCCATTTATCTCTTGGTGCTTGAATACTAATATGTCAACCTTTAATTCTACATATAAAGTCAGTTGCACATAATTTGACACTACATTTTTAATTTGTAGT
>NW_013665619.1:1149174-1207693 GCF_000517525.1 Limulus polyphemus
AAATTCTAATATAGTAACAGTTAATAGCACAAATTATTGTTACTGTTAGTACTTGAACATAATTAATAATCAAGAAAATAGCTCACTAATCAGACATTGTATTATCAAGCTTATTACGTCAGTAATATGGCAACGTTCTACATTACTGTGGTTAACATGTTTCTATGCGAGTGTTATTTGTTACGAGGATGATAGGTAATGTAAAAATGAATTTGTCAATTACTCCTTTCATTTTTGAATATCACTTAGAGGATTTTATTCTACTGGCCTACTTTTCTAAGCACGCAACAATAGAAAAAAAACATCTATTTTTTATCACTTTTGTTTACAGTTATTTATTTCCTTATTCCCTGATGACGTGTACAAATTCTGACTCTATTCATAATTTTGAATTATATGCTGTCAACACAGAATGTTTACTGTATGAGAACAGTGTTCTCTGTGTATTTTAGCACTGGTGTTTCGTATCTTCCGTTCATAGATGGTTTTTACTTATCTACGCGAGTTTAAATTTGTATAGGTTCAGTTGTATGGTATATTTCTGATTAGCTTAGCCATGAGAAGCAAATATTATTAAAAATAAAACATTAGTATGCATCTCAAAATACAAACTGCAAGGACATGTAACAAGTGGTAATAACTAAACTCAAAAATCTTAATGACTCAAACACTTAACGCAAAAAGAAAAACAATGGTCGGGCTAAAATTTTTCCTTGTTAATGTTCAGATTGACAACAAAGTTGATGATCAACGGGCATTTTACAAGGTCAGCTAAAACAGGAGGACCACCTTGCAGCCACGACACACATTCCAGATCGGCGGGGGGTGTCTGACAAGCAAGCAGATATCACAATTCCCGTCTTCTGATAACCTTCTGTTCCCCCCCCCCCATTTCCAACGTAATCTTCTATCCTACAGTGCTTTGCAAGGCCTCTTCTGATTGATTAAGAGGGGGCGTCTTTGTACATAAAAAAGTAAAAACTTCAGAGGAGTCGTTGTTTAAGAAACATGTACGAAAACAGAGAAAGAAGTTTTGTTTTACACATCAACAGCTATGTGTATCGTAGTTTAAGTTAAATAATGTTGATACCAAAACGTTTCGGCTAAAACATGTAAGGACTTATATCTCATATAAGTATTAAACTGAAGTATGAAATCGAACAAACTTGTGTATAATTACACAGTTGCTCCATCACTGCGAGACGAAAACTTTAAATAGTCAGTGCTTAAGACGTTATAAAATGTCAGTACGAAAAACGTTATCGAAGTATGTTCACGTGAATGACGCGAGTAGTGGTCAGAACTGTTATATATAGAGGGCAGTGAATGATAGTCTCCACGTCCCACTGACGCTAGGTGGATATAGTTAGAAACTGTTCTGTGCAGGTGCGAAAACTCCAATGACAAAGAGTGTGGGAAAGCTAAATCAATAGCTTAAGAACTGGCAGGGGTCGTCCAAAAAAAAAACAACAACAAAGAAATAACCTAGCCTTGCGCTTGACGTCTTGAATGTTCGTTATCCAACTTACACAGTTGAATTCAGTGGAAAAAAAAAATATTACTTAAGTATGATGTGAAATTATTTCTTTTAAAGTCAGTTCTTTATCTTCTAAAACAAACTTGTAGCTGTAGCTAATTTCGTAACTTAAGTCAATGCATATTTATTAATTTAACGAACAAGCTTTTGCTGAAACGGATATTTGTTATGCGTTAACTTTTTATTTTATTTATTTATTTGTAATTAAGCACAATGCTACACAATGGGCTATCTGTGCTCTGCCCACCACGGGTATCGAAACCCGGATTCTAGCATTGTAAGTCCGCAGACATGCCGCTGTGCTACTGGGGGGGGGGGCATGCGTTAACTACTGGAATAATAAACAGGACTAAGTCAGTGATCGCCCGCACCGTCCCGAATAACTTTACACGGATCTTGGGTTTAAGTTATCACGTCATATATGGTATTGAACCGAGATACAAAATTCTTTACATTTAGATTTCAGAGGGAACGAAATAAATAGTAAATCACGTAAAATCATCATACATTAAAAAGTGTAATCTCGAATTGTGTTAAATCAGACACCTTAAATTTGTTTATGTCATGCAGAAACTTATTAAACTCAAATATTATTTTAATGTGAATTAAGAGGTTCGTATCCCACCAGAAGAACATTTAGACTTGGAATAATAATATTAGTCCATTTATTATCTACTGAATAAACATTGCATTTAGTTATTCATTATCATTAATGTTCCACAAGGAGATCAACAATCATTTCTGCTGAAGTTATAAATAAATATATTTTTATCATTTTTGCACAGATAACTGGTCTGTCAATAATATAGTGATTTTTAAAAGTTTCAGTAGATATCAATTTTACATAAAAGGAAATTAAATTTTGTCCTATCTAGTGAATACGAACAGAATTTTCAATTGACAAATATTGTGTTAATAGGTCAACATAAGTCCGCTGTCAAAAGATCCCCTTCTAGAACATTACAATGCCAAGCCTTATAATGTTCATCGCTTAAAGATTGCAGTAGAGAAGGTCGAATGAAGATACTTTACTTATTATACACTCTGTGATATGTATATTTTTGGCGCTCTCAAAGACAGGCTGCGCAGAAAACACCTCCAGAAAACTAGATTTTTAAACGACCGTAGACAGTTGAAATCTTGACATTCATTATACCCGAACTTACTGAATTGATGTGATGAAACTGTTTGTTTTTGTTTTTGGAATTTCGCGCAAAGCTAAACGAGGGCTATCTGCGCTAGCCGTCCCGAATTTAGCAGTGTAAGACTAGAGGGAAGGCAGCTAGTCATCACCACCCACCGCCAACTCTTGGGCTACTCTTTTACCAACGAATAGTGGGATTGATCGTCACATTCTAACGCCCCCACGGCTGAAAGGGCGATGATGAAACTGAGCAATGTCAGTTGGTTGTGTACATCTTCAATACTATTAATTTACGTTTGGTATAATTGACCCCCGGGAAATAAAATCCCGTTTATGTTTGTACTATTTTAACGGTAATTGTACCGAAGAATTCCACAATTCGAAACTTCCGAAAGATACAACTATCTACATTGTTACAAAGCTATTCTTCCATTTTCAGGCCTTTCACAAATATAAAAGACTCACGAATGTCACATTAGAAAGCTTATATGACTTGGATACCATATATATATATCCACCCTATAACAGTAATGACACATTTTCGCAATATAGATTAAGATCACATATGGTTAATGAAAGTTGCTGAAATGTTGTCAAAGCTCGTAAGTTTAGTATACATAACCTAAGCAAAGTTAGCATGATTTTAATTTCACTGAGACTAATAAAATTATAGAAGATATAACGTAATTCATAAACATTTTAAACTGTTATTACGTAGTCTTCTTTACGAGGTTTATTGTCACAATAATACCAACTTTCTCTCCTACGATAACCACACTAATCTGCTCTTTGTGGAAGACCCACGGGTTGCTCGTGTTATTATCAAAATAAAATGCCCGTCGCCATTATATTGAATTAAAAAGGCCATTGAGTCTTACGACGCTAGATACTACAAGTCAAGATTTCTAGCAAAAGCAATCGATACTCCTTTCGTCAGCCATTAAGCCTATGAACAATCAAAATATGGCCAGTCTTTTGACCACAGCATGATAGCTAAGTCATAGAAAAGTGTCCTCTTTTGATATGCAACTGAACTAAAATGTTTACTCTACAGACGTATAAATAAAACACTAGTATAGTAAACACCAATTCAAATAGCCTGTCCGAAAAGAACATTAACAAACGTTCCCCATAGTATTAAATACAAAACAAAGTTTTGGGATACATATCGAGGCTGGTTTTCACATCTATGATGTTTTTGTTGTTTAGTGTCTTTGAGTAGTATTAACTTCTTTAAGTATTATTAAATATTTCACTAAATTTGAAGTATGAAATCGAACAAACCTGTTACGTTTAATTGATTACACATCTGCCATATTACAGATAGTAGAAAACTTTGAATGTGCAGAAAAGCACTCATGATTAAAAGCACGTGTGTATATGTGCATCTCTTAAAGGTGTTAATCGAGATTTCCTATAAAAATTTATATTTTAAGAAAAACAACACATTGTTCATTGGAGACATTCTTTGTCTTTGGAGGTGATCCTTTCATATTTTTGGGCTGGGCGTGGCCTAGTATTAGGATGCCGGACTGTGCATCCGATGATCCAAGGTTCGTGTCTCGTTGCTGCAAAATCATGTTCCGCACATTGGGACCGTGGGTGCGTTATAAGAGTGAAGATCAAATATCATTGTTTGGTTAGATTTGGCAGTTGGTGATATTGACTTGTTGTTGTTATCTTCTCTCTAATCTATTAGGGTCGGCTAGGGCAGATAACCCTTGAGTAGCTTCTCGTGAATATCCGAAAAAAAACAAATAAAAAACTCTGAACATATGCCGTGGATGTATGTGTAATGAATTAAAAATAGACTATAAGCGACTCAATGATATCCTCACTTAATTTTTATTATTGTATTTTATAAACTTCATCATTGATAGAATGTGTTGTATACATACATATAAATCAGGTAAAATATAAGTAACTCACATACTGAAATATAAGAGCTTGTTAATTTACGGGAGACGAACAGATAGCTGTGCGAATTTACTTACTGCTAGTTTCAAAATCTAAAAAATCAACTTACTAAAGTCAAATTTTTCCAGGAATTAAAATATTTGATCTTAACATAAGAAATTCAAATACACGACCACTCAAGAAGAAACAATATCCGAAAGTTAAAGCCGTAACTTTATTAAGACTAAATGGTACGTGAAAGCTAGAGCGGTTGCTTACAAATTGCATGATATTTCTAAGCCTGATTATGAGCCACACTTTCCTTTACAGCACAACCTTAAAAATATTAAAACTTCTTCATCATCCTCAAATGGGCTAGCATTATTCCTGCATTAAAACACTGGTTTCACTAAATACTTCAGTGAATCAACACTACAACAATAACAGATATTGGCAAAATTGTCGGCACACACGTAAGAAAAATAATCAACATATATCTATATTGCTGAATAACACCATACGATTTTTTTACTTCACACACACACATAGAAACACAAAAACACCGTATAATAATTACTCGCTGCTGCACATTGTGTTGTTCCTTGAACAATTGTCACCATATTTACACGTTACACGTCTTTAGCTTTTCCAAAAACGTTTATTTTCGCGCAAAGCTACACAATTGGCTATCCGCATTATGTCGGATGCAGGGAACAGACCTCTAATTTCAGCGTTATGAGCCTTTAGCTTACGACTAAGCCACCAGAGGACTTAAGAAACCAAATTAAGTTTATCACGAAGATTTGTCACTCCTTGTCTAAAACATGACATGAACAGTCGTTGGTGGCCGACAATCGTTATCATAAGAAGTTTTGTCCAAGTCCAGTAACTCCAACTTATGGTCCTGTTTCATGCATGAAAGACTCCTGTAATGGAAGTTTTGGCTTGTTTCTCCTCCCTAGGGTGAAGTCTCGAGGAACTTGAAACTGGTTTGATACATTCAGGGTTAATTAATCTTAATTTTGATGATTATTTGAAGAATCGTCAACTGGTTTAGCTATTTTTAAAAATAACTTTTCGCCTGACTACTAACTGTGGTTCTTATAAAGACATTCACGATAATAACATTTGGACTGCATAGTTGCTCCTTCTGACCACTACATAAAGCGCCTTCAAACATTCGACTCAACTTTGTTTATCAGTTTATCTAGTAAAACTACACCATATACTAACCAAGCCCTAATCCAGACTCGTCCATGTGTAGTGGCTGACACCAGTTCTTCACTGGCGTAAAAGTTCGTTTTCGTTTGGATTACTCTTCATCTTTATAATTGTGGATGAATTACCTTGAGCCAAAAATAGAAGAGATGTGAGAATATAAGTACTTTTGTGACTTGTAGGCAGAAGTGAAAGACCTTGTTCTCAAGTCTGTTCTCTTTTTCTCATCTACGTACAAAGCTAGCTGATTGTATAATTATAATATCCCTTTCTGAAGCAGAATGGGCGCGTTATTCTGGTTTTCTTGATTCACATGGTTTTGCGTGTTTCAGCAGAGAAGAATTATGTCTTTCACCCAGAAAGAAGATTTACAGGCACTCAGTATCTTTTAAAATAGTCTTTCAGCCATTTGGCTTGTTCAACCAATATATTTCAGACCATTTAGCGAGATGGCCGCCATGTTTAACAAAGATGTATATATATATTCATTTGATTGTGATAACGGACCTATGACATCAACTGTTTTTTCTAATGTTCCACACCGCTTCATTCAGACTTTTCTCTTTAAAAACACAAAAACGTCGTTCAGTACCATCATTTCGCAAAAGGACGGCTTTTAACTCAATACAACTTTTTCGCGTTCTTTCACACCATTTGCAATACTAAGATATTGAACTATATTAATATTATGAAAAGAATTAAGGGATCATCGTTAGAACTGTCTCAACAGTTATAACTATGACTTTTTCAGTTTTCCATTTCCAGCACAAGATGTTGTCACACAAGTTAAACAGAACCCACTGTGGACTTCAAGTACTGTTTTCTGTCAAGATGGTTTTCCTGATTTACCTTTATCCATTTCACAATTTTTGCTTGTTTGTGTTTAAGCACAAAGCACCACAGTGATCTATCTGTGTTGTGTCCACCACGAGTATCAAAACTCGGTTTTTAGCGATGTGAGCCCGCAGACTTTCAACAGAGCCACTGGGGAGCAGCATTTCACAATACATTCATTACTAATACCATTAGTCTGAGTATCATGGAGTCTTTTTTTGGACCAGTGAAATGTATCATTATATCGGGATATCAGGTGGGCTAACTTTATTCTGACTTTTCTATTTTGAGAATGCTGAAGTTCACCGCACCTTCTGATAACTTTATTGCATGACTGCTTACCAATCATTACCTTGGATCTAATCGAAATGCTGTACCATAGCAAAGCCACTGTACGTCTGAATTTTTTGTATGTATCTTGCTGTCTAATCTCTGAGCCATAAGCTATGTCCATTGGTCAATCACAAGGCGTTATTTCTGTTTCAATTTTTTCATAACATATCATGCACTTATCTTCTTTGTCCATAACCCATCCAGCGCTTTTAGAAGCAATGAAATTTTAAATTTTGCTTTGGATGGAACCTTATCATCACGTGCAATAACTCGTCAGTACAGTATCTATTTTTATATATAAAAAAAATCCAAACTAATTAACGCTTCTAAATTGTTTACGGTTTTTTTCCATGTCCGGAAATGAATTAACGTCATCTATACTGATGAAACTATCTTGTATAGGTGTTCCAAGTTGTTTATCAGGAAACTTGATGGATTTCAGGTTCAAAACAACTTGAAAACTTTTCTTAGATTAGTTCTTCTCCAGAGGGGTAATAGTACTTTACATAAACGTTTTGCGTATGCTAATACATGGCGTGTCGGCAGATACACAATATGTTTGTTTAACAGCGAATTCCTAACTTTAAGCAGTGTAACACTGCCACAAGTAGAATTATGACTGTAAATATATTTCTATATCGGGAATGTTAAACAACGCAGAATTTTGTTTGTATGTAGTTAAGCACAAAGCTGCACAATGGGCTATCTGTGCTGTTCCCACCACGGATATCGACGCTCGATTTTTAAGCGTTATAAGACTTCAGATATACCACTGCCCCACTGAGGAGCGCGGACAAAGAAACAAACCCTGTCAACCTTCTATAAGATTTTTTGTTTCTGAATCTCATAGGAAATTTTATTACTAAATTTACCATATGTTTTCGACTAGGCTTGTTTTTCCTTATATAACCGTACTATTTTTTTCAATATTTACACCAATTAAAACACTACGACTAGCCTATTTACCAAATCAGAAAAAAAAGTTTATATAACCGAACAGCTTTAATCTTTTGTCAGAAGGAACCACTTACATTATACTAGGAGCATTATATAATATCACTAGCAATTAAAGCTATTTTAGAACTCTACACATTTTAAACAAGAAAAGTTGCACTTTCCTGAAAAATTGTTCACTATAATCTATGTATAGCGAACATGTGCTTTCCAAAGTTCCTATAAAGCATTTATATCATCCCGTTTGATTTATATTATTAAACTAACGCTTTCAACAAACTTCTGTAAAAGTGCTTTTGCTTTTTTTACTTTTTGATAAACCAGAGAAGAAACATACCAATTTCAACGTTAATGAGAAAAAATTTCACTGATAATTCAAAATTATAACATTAAAAGTGGAAACAAAAACTTTAAACTAAAAGCACTGTCCACATCGAAAAAAACCAGCTCATTAGAAGAACGTGTAGATTAAATCTACACATTAACTTAATATGTAAATTTTTAATAATTATAAAAAAATCTCAAGTGGGTGTTATCACAGTAGTTAATGGAGTCGCAATAAAACAAAACAAGTTATCTTAATTCACCATACTGAAGTCTTAGACAAGTTAGTAAAATATCCGCCACATTAAAGAAGATTACTGTCAAAATTTTTTAGATAATTATATTAACCTGGATCCATTCTTATTGAAAAATGTTCTGTTTGTCCAATCTCCATCTCATAACGCGATTATGACACCAAACATTTAACCTATCGCAAAAAATAAATATATTTTTTAACAATTTCATATTTTATCATATCATTTTTAATAAACTAAATGCTTTCACATGGGTGACACTTAAAATCCCTACATTAAAAAAAAAACATCAACATTATTTGCTTATTTGTGTAAGCCTATAAAATCTATTAAGTTAAGAAAAAGTGTAAATAATTACATGAACAGGTTTATAGATCTGAATTCAAGTTCTAAATCTTTCAACATTAGAAAATACACGAATTATACATCATAAGTAGGGTAATAATTTGACATTATCGTTTTGATGAATAAAAAATGTATTAGTAACAAAAGTGTGTAGAAAATGTCTTTAACTTTTACGATAGGAACCTTCTGTTCTCCAGTTCAGAAACGTTGTTATATTTGTCATTGAAAGTTACGCTAGGAGTACCTACACTCTATTCACTGCGAGGAATCGAACCCCTCATTTTAGCATTTTAAATCCACATACTTACCGCTGACCCTGCGGGGATTCTCTCTCTCTCATTCAGAAATTAACAAAATAATTATATTAGTTAGAGTAATTAGGAATTTGTCAATTTAACTTATAATATCATAGGTTTCAGTTCTCACATCCTCATATTTTGTGATAGAGATATTTAAACTATAAACAATTAACCTTTTTTTCCACATTAAATGACATTTTTTTCTATAAATAGCCTACTATTTAGTGCTTAAATATTTATATTTCTTATGGGCATAAAGCCACATGTCTAAATATGTTTAACACGATACTGAACTGGGTAATGTACGAGCGAATTAACGTTAAATGTAAATTAATTTGTCTCCAATGCAACAAACATTTTGTTAACTAAGACACGTCTGCGAAACGCTCAAAAACCTATTGTCGCTTCATGTGGAGATACAATAAAGTTATATTATGATTGCTTTACTATAGAACCTTTTAACACATAATTGTGACTCTTACGAGAATACTGCTGCTTTATATAGAGTTACAATAAAACGACATTATGATTGCTTTACTATAGAACCTTTTAACAGTGTTAAAATACTCTATACTAAAGCAATCACAATGTCGTTTTATTGTAACTCTGTATAAAGCAGCAGTATTCTCGTAAGAGTCACAACTATGTGTTAAGAGGTTCTATAGTAAAGCAATCACAATGTCGTTTTATTGTAACTCTATATAAAGCAGCAATATTCTCGTAAGAGTCACAACTATAATAGTTGTGACTCTTACGAGAATACTGCTGCTTTATACAGAGTTACAATAAAACGACATTGTGATTGCTTTAGTATAGAGTATTTTAACACACAATTGTGATTCTTTTACGCACTGTCCTAAGTTATTTACAAGAACCTTTTAACACACATTTATGACCCTTTTATGAGAATCTTTTATTTAAATATTCAATCTCATCTTAATGAATATATTTAACTTTCTAATAATTCGTAATAGTTTTAGGGGAAGCGTGGAAAATGTTTCATTTGAAACCTTGATTACTTGATTTTTATTCAATTTTTAATTTTCATTCAATATTTAGAAACATGTTTATTACAGATATCCCAATGAGTAAATTTTCCAAGTTCTGTCTTAGCTGTTCGATATGTTTTATACAATTCGTTTTAAACGTTTTACCTATACTTATATATATACTACTGTATTTCCTAATATAAACTATAGATGATATAAAAGATCACGTGAGCTTTAGTCTTAAGTGTTAAGACGCTTTAAAATACAGCACTGTAGGAAACACTTTCTCTCTGCGAAAACGTCAACTTGAAACACAATGCTAAAACATAATTCTAATGTCTTCAAGTTAATTCGCAATTTCTTGAACTAAATGAATTATTCATCCCTGTACTAAAAATATGTGGTAGAAACCGTACACTAAAAGTCGGCTTTACACGATGGCAATTTTATTAAATTTAACTTCACATGGTTCTGTGTATTCTAACATATTTCTGTCTGGATCATACAGCTATTCATGTGCCCTCTTTCTACCTTCTTTACACAGGTATACAAGGCTTGTCATTCGAATTCTATGACGTGACTGTTGATCGATGTACATGGAGTAATTTGAAACCTAATTCTGAGCATTCGTTTTGTTGTCGCTGCTTTCTAAAAGGTAGATTGAGACGGTCAATCCCTTAAACAAGCAACCTTTTAAAACAGTGTGTAAATGACACATAGCCCTCAGTGAATAATAATTTTTCGGGTGAAATTCCTCATATTTCTAATGACATAGCACAACGTTGCTAAGTTGTTGCTGACGAAATGAGGAACGACCAGGTAGATATAACGTAGTAATATAAATTGAGCAAGAGTATTGAAGAGATTCACGCAAAAAAACATCAGAGATATAAAATCAGCATTAATACAATCACACGATACACGTCTACTGTCTATTGACAAACTACTGATGTCTATCTAATTCATCAAAATTTAAAGCGCTATTTCTTACACTCACAATGCTCACCTACATAGATATAAGGTATTTCAACAACTTCGTCACGAAGTCGTCTACTTTATCCAAGTAAATAACTAAGAAACGTTTATCGTGTGATCTAACAAGTTCCAGACAAGAGACATAAATGACAGTCATAAAAATGTCCAGAAAGACTAGTCTTCCCAGTTCCTACTAAATCTTGTTTAAAATCAAACATTTCTTGAAGATGGTCCCTAGGTCTTCAGAAAAAGAAGACTCAACAATGATGGGTGTGAGGGGCCGTTACTTACATTAATTACTTGTGGTCGTGTTTCTTAGTTCTACAAAACTGGTCACGTGAATATCAAAAGACAGTTTAGATAATTCTGTATAATGATAATGCTCGAACTGTCTATCTACCACCTTTCCCCCCAGATATGCATCTATATAAACATTTCTTTGGCCAAGTAACACACGTCAGTTGAATTCATTACTCTAGTGAAACGTTTCAAGTCACGCCAGAAAACACAACGTAACGTATATTTTTGTTGATGTACACATAACGAATACACTTTTGAAATGAGCATCACATTCAAATAGCTATCCTTATTTACTTCTATGAAATGTACTCAAAACATTTTAAGCACAATGTTAATTCATTTCCTTCTTAACTAATAATAATATTCAGCTGCTAAAGAATGCTGAATTATTCAACAAGATTTATTGGTAGAAAAAATGATTTTATAAATGAAGAAAAAAGAGAAACGGTGAAAAAAGTAAAGGATACTTTTCAAACACTTTAATATTTATGACTATTCTAATTCCATGTCATTCATGGAATATAAGTAATGTCCGAGAAGAGTTAATTCAACAAGGCCGAAGACTATGAGCAATTTAGGTTTAAACTAGCTTAGTGATAAGAAATAAAATCAAAACAAGTGGTTGCATTCAAGTTTCTGTACATCGTATAGCATGTGTTGTTTTCTTTAACAAACTCACCCAATGATCTGATAGACAGTTCTTGCAATTCACACAAAGATAAGTATCATATGTGTTAAAATTATCATTCTGAAATGAAAACTAACTTTTTTTTTTGGCAATAATTGGATGCAAACCCTGAACCCACAGATTCATAGTCTGGCACGCTAATCACTGGGCCACTCTCAACACAGTTCACATCATTAATGATAAAATATGATTTACAGAACACTTAATAATATATCTAATCTAATATATCGTTCGAAGTTGTCGACTCTACCTCGCCCGAAGTCAAATTTTGAACTACACAACAAGGAGAATATACATATGACATGAACATTAAGAAACCATTCTTATGTCTGAACTTTAACTGATTGTACCCTCTCATTTTGACTCTTATTCTATCAAATCACACCTGTTCAATTCATTAAAGAGAATATAGTTTATATTTAACTCAACAAGTCCAATAGATTTATTGAGGAACTTTACAAACGTATTTACCACATTGTCATATAAGTCGAGTGAAAACTCCTACAAATCTGTTCGTCTGTATTCTCAGTAATGTATAGGTGAATTTAAATGTTAATTTATATATATATACAAATTGTAGATAACATCCAGGTTTATTATTAATCATTGATTACCTTGTATTTTAACTGATAACAACTGAAAATAAAGAGTTGTGCATTATCAAAATCACTTAGTGAGGATTAATATCTTATAACAATAACGAAGATACGTATAAAATTTCCAAACGCTTCTACGTAAAACATTAGCTTGTTTAAATGATATATAAGTTCATAATAATAGCACAATCTTCGAAATATCAAACTTTCACTGATATCAATATCAAAAAGAGTTAATGGAATATGAGTTAAGATTCATGAGATAGTTTGAACGAGTCAAAATTATTTTATACATTTTTTTTTAGTTAATTTCAATTCGACAAATAACCAATTAAATTACATCTTAATTATATGAGCCTTTTCTAGCCAGACATCGAAAGTATAGTTAGTTTCTGGTACTTTATATTTTACTTAGTTCAAGATCATGAACACCATTATTTATAATAATAAAAAAAACCCACAAGACTCATTACTGTAGTGTATACATATATTTCTGTACACCTATTTACTGGTTAACTGAGAAAACTGAGCCAGCGTATTTTCAAGTTCAACCGCAACACACTACAAAAAGATAGAAGCAGTACTACAGAGATTCCATAAAAATTATCTTTACTGCTAGTAAGCTTTCTTTTGTTGGTGTTAAAAGAACTTTTCTCAAAAAAAACAAAAAAAAACAATATAGTTGGCGAAGAAAGTCGACTACTGTTGCTACATTATTATAATTTGGTTGAATAAGGAAATTTCATACGTAGAATGGGTTTACAATAAAGTGTAGAAATCGTTATATACATATGCATAAATATGTATATGTATGACCCCTGGTTAGAAACCACTATTTGATACATCCAACTAATAACAACTCAGTAACGTTGTAGTCGTCACAACAAAATAGCATTTTATAGCGTTTATTTTCTTTTGGTGCAGGAAAGACAATTTTGGTCGCCTACTATAGACGCAAGGGTTAAAAAATAAACTTCCAGCTTGAAAAGCTAAGTTGGGGTGGAGTACAGAAGGTAGACTGGAGATGTACTTCGCTCTAAGTTTCTGGGTCTGATTTTAAGGTTTCAACCAAACATATTGGTAAAATTATATTCATCTCTCTCTACTTTGCTATATTGTATAACTTTAATTAGAAAAAACTGTTATGGACCAGACACCAATTATTAGGTAATGCATACAGTGATTCCTTTTAGCATTATATTGAACAACCTTTTATGTTTGTAGTGCGGGTGAAACAGCAATGAAAAAAGCTCGCATAGACCCATCAACGAGAAGACAGGGTCATAAATATATAATCCTTTGTAGTTATACCGCGTAAATTCCCCTTGTTTTTCACGCAACTAAGCCTACTAATTAGGCCTCACAGCAAAAAGTCATCAAGCACGGTTTTCTGATTGGGTAGCCTAACAACTGATGTGTCGTATGATAAGTTTCATAAAGTTAGGAATGTGCAATTACAAACAAGGATTCAGATATGTTCTGAGGCTTCGGGCTAACACACCGACATGCTATTCGGACAGTTACGGTAATAAAACTGTTCAGGGTCAAGCAGTAACAAAAGACGTGGAATACAGTCTGGGTATGGTTACTAAATCCAACATGATGGAGTGTTCGGTGCCTAGCTACAACTGGCTTTCTGTAGTCTAATTAATGATGCACTTAAATGCAGCAAACACAATGACACCGGATGTCGTAAGGGGAGTTGCTAATTATACCGAATAGTTCCCTCGGCTGATAATGAAGTATTGTATGCGTTCAATGTAAAGCCATAAGAATGGAAAGTATCGCAATAATCGATCAGTAATTACAAGTCACATACAAGCTTCACATGTAAATAAATAAAAAAAAAGTTTGGTAGTTTTCACATTTACACAAATCATTTAATGTCAAACAAGAGATAATTTTATCCAGTATTTAATTCTATATTTTCAGTCTTCGTTAATAAGCATTAAGCGTTATTAAAGTTCTAGTTGATAATATTTTTAAGAGAAAACTTTGTGATATTTTGAAATCCTAATCAAATAATATAGAAGAATTATCGAAAGCAGTTTGACTAATCCATCATAAAAATATTGGACTAAAAGGTTTCTAAAACTTACCCATCATAGAAATATTAGACTAAAAGGTTTCCAAAAACTAACCCATCATAGAAATATCAGACTAAAAGGTTTCTAAAACTTACCCATCATAGAAATATTAGACTAAAAGGTTTCCAAAACTAACCCATCATAGAAATATCAGACTAAAAGGTTTCTAAAACTAACCCATCATAGAAATATCAGACTAAAAGGTTTCTAAAAACTAACCCATCATAGAAATATTAGACTAAAAGGTTTCCAAAACTAACCCAAATTAGTACTTCTTTAAGATGATTTAGTTTCTCTTTTTATTATAAATATTATGTGAATTAAAATGTTCTATTAATAAATGGGTGACCAGTCATGCTTATTGCTGTTAGTAGGCACATAACAAACATGGATCTTTTCCTGACTAGAACAAAAGCTGCTTAAGATAAAGTATAAATCCGACTCGCAGTAATACACCTTATCTGTGTGTAAAACTTAATTAGGAAAAACAAATAAATTGAAACAAAAAAGTCCTAGGCTAGAAACTATGCTTAAGCAACTTTCTGAGATGTCACCGGTAGGAAAAATACTGGAAAGTATAGTTGAAAGTCTAATGTCATGTCTCATCATCTGTAACACAGGCTTTCTACACATGACTAACTCTAGTAACGAATGAGAAAGCAAAGAAAAGCTTTCAAACCTGTTGTGGTATGTAGCCGGCGACAACAACTTGTCATGGCTCAACTCCGATTGGGGCGCACAGTGAAACTCTGGTGCGCAGAGAATGACGCGAACGCAAGCACCGCGAGACAGGATGAGGTTTGGTACGTTGTCCCTTCTCCACGCGACTGTTGAGTCCGACTGCGAGCCACCTTCTCCAAGTAGTTAGAGCCCGGCCCTCCTGCCGTGTGCTCCGCTCAAGGATATCTGCATGTTGGCCATAATTAATTCTGGAGATTGCGTTCTTAGCCAATGGCTGATCGCTTATGAACAAACACCACCAGACATTTTATTGGTTGCAATTATTTTGGGACGCACACTCTGAGGTCGTTTTAAGCAGGACTTTGCAAGGTCGACTTTCTGAAAACGTCGTATCAGAAAAGGTACCAGTAACAGTAATATATTTCATTATTAGAGCGGTTAGTCCTAAACTTTCTGGACCAAATAATTCGCTATTCAAATGAGATTGTCAAAAAATTAACAGCCACTCTTACCTGTTGGTAGTTATTCTAAACCTTCTAACTTAAAACAATATATATGATTCTAACTTCGTTCATATATGGAATATTTATTACATAAGTTTTTAATTCATAAATTTGTGAGTTACTTATACTCATTTCAACAAAATTATTCTGTTCTTTCGACTTTAATCCCAATAGCTTCCACACGTGCTAGGATCTTTAATGTAATTTTTAATTAGGAATTACTATTATTATTATTTATTAGTTTATTAAGAATCTTCCTAATCACGAGTATTAATGCTTTCATAAAAACAACAAGTTGCATCAACGCCGATTTCAACCAAGACAACTATCTTTAAACCTCTAACCTTGTTTTCCAGCCCCAATACAAGTTCAAAACTTGTCCACCGGAGACACAAAAATAGCCTTTCATATGCAAAGTCCCGTCGGTGTGCTCTGTCTGTCACAGCAGCTCCGCCTGCCGCCGCGCCACCAATTCACCATTCGTGCTTGACGAGCGTGCACTGACTGAACTGCCAGATATGAAATGCCGACACCTTTATGGATACACACACACACAAACACACACGAGGCACGGTGCCATCTATTGTGTCCCCTGCAGGCCAGAGGAGCGCATGTGCGAAAGATGCACGCCAGTTAAAAGCATGCATAGCCTCATCGACATGGAAAGAGAATGCGCATACTCACGACTAGTTTCAATCAGCCCCATCTTCATGGAGAGTAATCACCGCTTGCCATGAGCTCGAACTGTACCTAACCATCAATATATCTGACCATCCTATAATAACACTTTATACTATTATCCCAACAACAAAAAGACAAAACAAATACATACTTAGGTTTGCAATTGTCTGAACTTTCTATTATTGAAACATCCAAGTATCACATCATTACTTCTTATATTGCCCTAGTCTATATACAACGTTCAAGTGACAAGAGGTAGCAGAACATGTGTGTTTATTAGATACCACAGACCATCCATTTAACAACAAAACATATTTTTTCTTAGATGGGTTCGTTTCCTTACCTCAATAAAATCAAACCGGAAGCCAGGCTGTATTTTAAATGAAATGTGACAGTGACGACCACGCCTTCCTCGATAAGACGTTTATTGTTAATTACGCGACTTTATGTCAGAGGTTGGATATTTATTCTTTAGAATTTGTACTGAATCAGTAAAGCTATATTTAGTTATGGGTCTAATGCTCACACCAACCTATTTATGTAACGTGTTGTATCTTCTGTTCTACGACGACTAAACCGTGCTTTATAATAAGGTAATATACTGCGCACAAATACAAAATATAGAGAAAAAGTAAAAATCCGTCTAGGAGTGTATTGTTCTGCAGCTGTGAGATAACATTACCAAAGAATAAAAATAAGATGAAACACGTGGCACCAGACAGGATTGTAACATATTAAGACTAGACCACAGGTGTTGTAAGTGTAACATTCATTGTTATTCGGAAACTCCTTCTGACAGATTCTCATTTTTTGCTTTCAGGTCTAGTGCTACACGTATACACGATTCCATGTCTTAGATCGAAAGGTAGCAACTTGCGCGTTTTATTCTGTCAGAAAGTGGACTGAACCCACCCACATCCCGAACAAGCAAAGAAAAGAAAAAATTCCCAACAGCTAAACCTAGTAATGGGAAGAAAGGAGAGTGTTGTCCTTAAAATTGAAGTTAATCGTCTTCTCATTATGGATTTTAATTCCCAAAGAACTTACACTTGTCATCATAGTGAGTTGTAAAAAATTAATACTTTGTACATATGGAAATATATTTAGAGAAACGACATCTGTGTCACTATGAGGACTTCCAAATGCTGAATATGTATTGCTAAAAACAGTATACTCTCTGGGTCTGGCCAATTTCCGGTTTTTTCGAAAACAGTAAATGGCCATTAGGCCGATTCAGGTATATCAGGGTCTTAGAACACAGGAAATTGCTACAAAAGAAGATCAGCATCACATTCGCTTACAAAAATCTACGAACAAAAGATGAACCTTGCAACTATGGAAGTTTTATGTGCAAGTGGCTTTAGAGCCAACTAAGAGCTATGTGAGAATCAGGAAAAATAATTCGACCATCCGTGTTTCCGCTTAGTATGACCACAGAAGGAGGGCTACTGCACTGCTGCATATAACAGTGATACATATATATTTGGGCCAAGAACAGCACCAGGAAACCACTTCATTCCAAGTCCACCATTGCGTGACACACACGAGGTTTATTTCTTCAAGCGACAAAAGGTGAGTATAGGGGAAAAAGAGAGGATATTATGATGGTCAGTTGAACAAGTACAGATCGTCGCTGGTCATCCAGGTCTCTGTCACACGTCATCAAATGTCAGAAGTAGTCGTTCACTCACTTTTTGTTGAAGAGTAGATGCACGCATTCATTCTTAAGGAAAATCATACATGAAGTTAAGAGACTTCTGAGTACAGTGGCACTCCTCTTAACGTATAGACCAATGGGAACTTGATTGTTCTTTCTTTTTCTTTTTTTTTCAAGGAGCTATCCAGTTTAGCGTTTACAGTATAACAGACATAAACGTTTTATGAGCCTATTTGGCGTGAGTGTGGATACAATATTGAAATTTGACAAGATCATTTCAGAGGACAAATTGGTATAAAGTTTTCTCGGAACTACACTTTTGAATGCAATATCCTTAAAAAAAACTTAATAGTATAATAAAAAGAGTGGTAAAGTTTCTTGTGACCGAAGCAAATAGAATATCAACAAACATAATAATGATGCAAATACAGAATAATCAAAATTAAGTAGAAACACATAGGTTGCTTGACTGTATAACTGACAATTAACAATTTTTTTTATTTAATTTAATTGATATTGCTTGTATTCCAATAATGATTATCTCATCTATGTCTCTTTACATTGTGTATTTTTTCATGAATACTTCTTAAGAGCTACTCATTTTTCTTTAGCACAAAAAAGTCTCTAGGTGTTTCAACACTGAAATTTTTTATTTGTTATTTTTTTGGTTTGAGGAAAAGTACTATGTCACCTTACTTGATCATATTGTGTATTTTAAGACTTATCCTGTTTTATTTTGTTTGTTTTTTATATTTAACGTCTTATCTTAAGCTACTAACAGAAATTGTTTTTGGAGAGAAGGTTGCCAATAATATTGTTAAACCATCCTGGCTTTCACTCACTGTGGTGGTTACAAGCTCAGAACCACCATTATTCTTGTGCTTTCTCTTCCTTTGTGGTGTTTTGAGCTTGTTACCACCAATTATTCTTGTGCTTTCTCTTCCTTTGTTTTCTACGAATCTAGACTAGTTTTTCTTAACTTGAAAAACTTTCTCTCCAATATTTTTAAAATTTGTTTTACACGGATCATTTTTTTGTTTTATTTTGTGATGAAAATGCAAAATTAAACGTAAATTAAGTTTTTAATATATATTTCGTGCAAATTTCATTCTTGCATAGCTCGTTCGCACAGGCTCTTAGCCTCACACTTGCCGTGGCTTCGAGCTGCAGATCACCAAGATTCCCTCAGGCTGAAGGCCTTAAACTGACATTCTCACCTGTACTTTTGTGTCGCCCGACAGTACACACATCGCCTGGTCGCTCTGCGCTTGTTTTAATTCAGGCCGTAGTCAGTCGCGTCTACACTGAGCTAGTTTACAAGCATCGGGTTCTTTCTCACATGCTCATAGAAATATAAACGATGTACGTCTTCAACAATCAGGATACTTCAAAGAAGCAATCACCGTTACCAAAGCTGCCATTTCAACAGCACTCACGAAATATGTTTATAAAAAATAACTCACCAGTTTTAAGTACTAACTTTCATTTAAGAAATTATGCTACTGAGTGTAAGTCACGAGCTTTGACCTCCCTTATAAATGAACGTTACTTTAACACTTTTATTGATATAGTACCCATAAAATTATTGTGTTCAGTATGTTGAAACCCTTTTTATGAATGTTATTCATTTCTTCAATTGAATTTCTCAATTCGTTTAGAACGTGTTTGTTATTTAGCGCAAAGCTGTACAATAGGCTATCTACACAGTGCCCATCACAGGAATCGAACGCATAACTTTGGGGTTATAAGTCATCAAACTTCGGGCATTCGGTTAGTACACAAAATAACATGATGTTATACGCAAAATGATTGTAGGCCATTCTACAGTTTTTGAGTTATTTTCGAAATGAATGGCTCATGTTCTTGTCGCTTCTAAACAGTTGCATTTTTTTTTTTGTATTTCAAAAGATCATTTTAATTACTTCAACTCAATCGTAGTTTGAATACGGGAATTTTAAAAGTAAGTTTACTGTACAGGATGTAGTTATAAAAGTGACATTTTTTTCGTTGATAAGGGATGCATATACCCAAATTACCATAATTAATTCATTAGAAATGTAGTTGCAAATTTAGTACATACTCTCACTTGTTGAACACGATTTGTATTAGTTGACTGATACAAGTCTATTTTTCCGAAGGATGTCAATACGATTTATTCTACTGGTTTAACAAGGGGTTGAGTGCCAAAGCCGCTACAGGTTCTGCTTTTTTCGTATTTAATAATGACTTCTGAAAACAAATTAAAGTTATCAGAACCTACACACTGTACAGATAGGTAAATAACTAATTTTAATAGAATGATCTTGGATCTGCACAAATATTCTTCAAACTATACGCTTTGCATCACCCTACAAAATGTGAGCATCATGTTCCAAGAAGGTGCTATGTCCACTGAGTGAAAAGCTGATATCTGAAGAGTGAACTGAAAGTGCTTAGTCACCTACGTACATGTTGTGGAAATCTGTTTTAATAAGCAGAGATTTTGTCTGGTGAACAATCAAGACGGACGTTGGGGTGAAACAGGTTACTTACGAACAAAGATGGCATATTTTGAGAGGTTTGTTAAAAATAAAAAGAGGAAAACATTATGTCTGAAGATGGAGGGTGTTTAGAGTTTGCCACAAATCGCATGAGTGGTTAATGTAACATTTTGAAGATCCCTAAAATGATGACCTAATCAAAACAGGTAAAGAATATATTTAAATCACAATGAAGGCAAAGAGTAAGTAATTAGATGAACTTCTGTAGTAACTGAGTTCCACGTGAAGAACCTCGGGAAAGGCATGAGCAGAAGGAACGAATAGATTAACTTATCTCATCAATATATGGCCGACAGATAATAAAGTTGTGATATTATGCTAGTAAAGATATTTAATACTGGCTATCACAAAAGTCTTGACGACCTTTTTCTATAGTTAACCATTGGGCACCATATATGGAAAACAAACGGCCTGAAGATATAAATACATTGAAATCTGACATACATAATTTGATTGGTAATCTCATGTAAACTATTAAAAACAATAAATACCGTTTTCTTATATATTTTTTGAAGCTTAGTTAAATACCCACAGTAAAACGTTTTAAAAGAAGTATTTTTGTGTGTGTCTATTGCCTCAAATATTTTCTCTCCTGCTTGTAAATTATATTAATTTGCTAATTCTGCCATATTATTCAACTTAAGTTTCTTGTACTCCCAACACCTGCTCTACAACATTTTAGTAAACGTGACATGATTTCTACGTAATTACAAACTAATACCTAGTTTGAAATGCGTTTTGTTCTTGATAATATATTTACAAAGCTGTAATATATGCTTATAAAGTTCGAATGACCACAATTATACAAACTGAGCCTTTTGGAGTTTGCTATAACTAACATAAATGGTCAGTGAACAACAATATTTGTTACAAAATATGTTCTTCAAATAGATAAAAGACAATATCTAACTACTTTTCATAGCTGTATTTAATAACATCGATGGTAGTAATACAAAACAAATCAAATACCGTTTCTAAACTACAACATGGAAACACATTATCAAACATAACCATAATTTGTATAAAACTTGGTCGAAAACTATCCTTCCTATCATTATGCTTTTTGATCCTTTAATACAACAATGATTAGCTGTAGATAATACTGGCTAGAAAGTTGTAAAGCCCAACATGTATAAAAAGTAAGGGGGGGGGCAGCGATTTTACAGTACAAGTGACTAGACTGTTTACAGGCCTGTAACTCGAAGCAAATCTTAACTAATAAGCATTTCATGGAAACTAACACCAAACCTTGTTGCAACAACAGTTATATAGATAAATAGTAGTGTGTTACCAAACGTATATTATGCACGATTTGACAAATTTAATACAGATCGAATAATAATTATGATCCCGCCACTTTTATTCTTGAGTTTAAAACAACCTGGTTCTATAATACTGCTGATGTGTAATTATGTATATCAAATATCTGGGCCTGTTTCTACTTAGATTGGTTATATCTAGCACTTCTCTCCTTCCCCGGATAGGCTTTTATATCCAACTCTGAAAATAACACCAAACATTTAACTTTTGAAATATGGTGTGCAAACAAACATCTCACCTCATATAAAAGAACGCTTAGCGCCACCCCGTGAACAAAATTTACAACATGGCGGAGATAATTAAAGAACTTAATTTTACTTTTCTATAGGTTTGTTTGTTTGTTAGTAATTAAGCACAAAGATATACAATGGGCTATTTGTGCTCTGCCCACCACAGGTATGGAAACCCGGATTCTAGCGTTGTAACTTCGCACACATACCGCTGTGCCACTGGGGGGGAGCTTTTCTAAAAAAATCGTTTCAAGCTATTTCTAAGAATAAGAGAAAAATGAAATACTAAATGTAAATAATATCTTATTCATTTTTGATCAGTAATATTGTTTATACATAATTTTTTACTGAACGAAATTATTTGAGAAAAATAGGTTTCAACAAAACCCCACTTATTTACATATTATGAATAGATAAATGTATGAGTACCTTGAGAGTATGAATCTTTGAAAAACTTTCAAACAGAACAAAAACGTCTGCAGTTTAGAAATGGTACAGTGAGTTCTTGACAGCTACAGGCTAGGGTTGGCTTTAGTAGCGTTAGAATACTAATATGTCAACCTTTAATTCTACATATAAAGTCAGTTGCACATAATTTGACACTACATTTTTAATTTGTAGTTCGATTTTCTAAATAGTTTCCGAAGCATCTTCGTACCTTCGGTAAACCAGATCTCCACTACACTTGACATTATTTAACGTAATTTCCTGTGCAACCTTTAATAATATGCTCTTAACTGCGCTTGGCGATATGTTATTCACAATTCCCTGGCAGCTCGTCTGCGCAAGTTCCAATACTCAGTTCTCAAGTACACTTGATATTATTTCATATACTTTCCAGTACCCTGTTATGTATAACATTATTTTACAATCTTTTATACGTGCTTTAATAAGCAGATCTATTTAAGTTTCAATAAGAAGTTCTCCACCACATATGACACAACATACTATTCCCAGAGTTCCTCCATGTACAGTAAGAAGTTCTCCACCACATATGATACTACATACTATTCTCAGAGTTCCTCCATGTAAGCTTCAGTAAGAAGTTCTCCACCACATATAACACTACTTACGCAATCGCTAGCTACACTTTCAACAGTTCCTGATATCTCTTTTTTTTAATATCCTGACCATAAAAATAATTTTATTATAAATTTATCATCTATCCAGTTGCATTTCTTTCACGTTTATTTAAAGGAAAGCCTAACTCTTATATTTGATATTTAAAAATCACATCAATTAACTACCGCGAATCTACAATGCATAAACTGTGATGAATAGAAAAATAAGAGAGACTGATAAAATTAGTTGAACTTGTCTGGAACGTATATAATATTTGAACGAATGTTTCAGTTTATCTCATTACTCTCTGCAACTTTTTTTTTTTTTTACATTTCATACAGAAGTAAAAGTACTATGTATAAACTATTAATGTACAGTTAGCCTAAGCGAAAATTCAAACATTGTTTTTCTGAGAAACTATACATGCAACAGTAGTAAAAAAACTAGCTTCTTTACGATTTTATAAACAATCTTAACGTTCTCTAGAAGGAAAAGATAAACTTTCCGTATTCCCAGTGGATCCTCTTTCCCACGTGGTCCACAAAACATTACGTAGAGGACGTCTTTTCCTTTATTGATATTATCGTCTGATGTCAATGAAAGAGAATGAACAAGCTAATGGCATGTTTGTAAAATTAGGGTATTTAGTGTTTGTCTGAAAGTAACTAATGATGTTTAAATGACGAAAGCTCTCTTCTGTTTACAGATTTACGAATAAATCTGTACACTAAGAAATATTTTCAAATATTTAGGATGAAATCAAATAATTATTATTAAATTTCATGTAATATGTCATTATTTTTTGTATTGCCTTTCTAGGAAAAGAAATCTGTGAGTGAAAAGATTCTTGAAGAAGCATTTGGTATAGAATTTATGCTATGTTCAAAAGTTTATACCTGACTATTAAAAGAAGCCACGAAACAGGGCTTAATCTTTTATTCCTATGAAAATACAATGAACGTAGCTTTTTGACCACACACTCTCAGACAAATAGTCTCTGATAATACATCAACCATTGTACAGTAGGTGGACTGGTATAGAATCTCCTGGAAGATATACGAAAAAAGTCTTTAAACCTGACACCGCAAATCTTATATACAATCGCTGACATTGATCATTTATTTTAATACGTGATTATGATAAAAATTCGATATTATGTATTCTGAGCATATTAAAGGGTATTTTGTGGCTACATATAATCCCACAGGATATTGATTCGTTGATATGAAAATGGTGTTTTATTGTGAACTTTCAGCTGTCGCGTCAGTTTTTTTTAATTCATTTTAGCAGCCTATGTACGTCAACTACTTGATGAATGTCGTACTCGAGTAGTGTCATTAAGTCGGAGCTTATAAGCGATTTTATAAGATGTCCCGGGGAGGGTGGCGGCCACCGTACAAAACTGGGTGTGGTCGAGACAGAAACGTACAGATGAAGGATATCGTTAACTCTTTTCATGATATTAAACCATCCATGAATACTTCTTGCACATTAAATCCATTTACCAAAGTAGGGCTTGCACGTGCTCTTCAGTCATTGTCTCGCCGTTCCCGCCAAATTAAGGCTCATCTACAGTGGACGAACATTGTAGCTCACACTCGGCTCGTTTGCAAGGGCTGACTTAATTGTTTGAACGCCCGAGATTATTCGTAACTTCCTCTTTCTTCAACCAGTTAACTCCATTAAACCCTTCGCTCATCAGTGTAAAAAGCATTTCATTTGCATCGTTTCGCCACGTGCGAAGCAGGACGTTCGTTAAGGGCAAAATGATGTTATTAACAATGTCCTTCATGGCTTAGAGTACATGTAATATGAACGTATTAAAGCCCTTGACGTGTATACAAGATAACAAGGGTTGAAGGCAAGCCGTAATTAATTTGAGCCTATACAGTGACGACATCGACTACCGGCTCTAGTTTTAAAAGCCACTTGTACAGCTGCAAATGTGACTCTCTTTTCCCTTGTTTTTTTCTTCTTCTTCTTAGCTTTACGTATAAGCTTGGCATGAACAAAACAACAACTCAGATTAGATCATATGATCCAAGATTCAAAGTTTTTTTTTTGGATTAGCGAGAAAGGAAATACGACGAAATCGAACTTGTGTTTGCGTTTAAGCAAAGAATGTTCCCATAAAATGCCAATTATACATCATTGATTTATAATAATACATTTTATCAGTATGTTTTCTGGTAACCAGAATAAAGACATGTTTGTGTTCAACCAATTATGAAATCTATTTTTATATATTCTTTTAGAATATATTCGATAAGCATTTTTAAGTTTACAATTTTTTCTAATGGGAAATATAGGCTTGTCTTGACTTGCTTAGCATTGTAGTTTATTGGTAGCCTTATACACTGTTTATATGCTATTATCAGGCATAAACCAATAAAATAAAAAGAGAAACGAAAATATGCCAAAATAAAAAAAAAGTAATCAATAGCTAACGACTTTATTGGTCTAATGAGAATAACCTGTAGAGTAAGGATTACAAGTGGTTATATTATACAGAATAATCTAAGCATCGGGTGAGAAAAATCACTGCTATATATTAAAAATGTAAAATAAAAGAAATATGAGTAAAATTTGTAATTACAAATTCTAATTGTGTATAAGTTAGATGGAATATTACCACAATCTATATTTTCGTTAATTTCGTAATTTTCCTCCCAGTTAAAGTCCATCATTTTATATAATGTTCCAAAGAGTTTCCGTAAAGCTCGTCTCCCGATGGGCCAGCGGTAAATTTACGATCTTACAACTCTAAAATCCAGGGTTCGATCCCCTGTGATGGACAGAGTCCAGATAGCCTCTTATGTAGCTTTACACTTTGAAAACAACACCAAGACCATCATAAGACACAATATCTAAGATTCATGGTTGTATATCTTTTTCCCGAACGTAAGTCTAAAGAAAAACATTTTTTTTTCACAGATGAGGCAACAGTAGAATCGTCATATCCCCCGTCACAATTCAAGGGGTAAACCAAACACAAAAGTGCTTAATCACTTACATATCTGGTAGTGTTTTAATTTTGGTTCAAATATATCGCTTGATTAACTAAGGAACACACGAAGTAACAATTATCAAACTTTGTGCTCCCACTTAGTGCAGAGAGATTTACTTAACATAAAAGAACAGGCTAGTCAGTTCATATTTTCTTTTTGCTTTTTTTATAAATCTTATCAAGCCCACAAATTGTATTCTTGTTTTTAATTAAATAAAAGCATTCAACGATGATAACACAAATATACGATTTTACATTGAAAACAAGTTTTAAACGTTTCTGGCTTTCTGTTAATATGATGAATGTTAAAATATGTGAGACACTTGATGTTTGGAAGTGAATCTAGAAAATAATTACCGCCTAGAAGTGTTTCATGGTAAGCCTATCAGCTTCTCCTAAAAAGTGTTTGCATTTTTCCAATTCTCTGATAAATCTTCAAACATTTTCATTAGGAAATAAATTAACTCACACTGGAATACATTTATTAATCAACTTTATTGAATGATGGAAAATATTTTTATTTGTTCAATTATTTATCTATTATACTTTAATACATCAAACACTGAACAATTATCCCTCAGCAGTTACCATATGATTTTAGTTTTCTTAGTGAAAAAAAGCTACACAATAGGTTATCTGCACTCTGTCTACAATGGGAAATCAAACCCCGGATTTTAGCATTGCAAGTTCGTAAACTTATCGCTGGCTAACCGGGTGACCTTCCTTTCTTACCTCAGTCATTCACAAACAACTAATTAAAGTGAAACTCCAATAATAGAACATAATCGTTCATATTCATCTTTAATGGATTAATACTGAAAACTTTGAACTTCCTTGCAAAATCATATCTGTCATAATTAACTTTGTTTCTTTTACTTTCATTTTTATCAACTATAAAGTGTTGACATGTTTGATGTGTAAGTTTTCATGTACAATATACAAAAGATAAAACAAGCTAGGTTTATTGCCCATTGGGGAATTTCATAATATAGTTCACAGATTTTTGAATAGCTATTCTAACTTTTATCACGTTACACATTGTGCTACACTTACTCTAGAGCATTAACTGCTTGAAGTGTCACGACGTTTCGGAGAACTTCCATTTACCTACTTAGCCTGCAAAAGATTCCAGAAGAAGCTCACCGAAACGTCGTGAAATATAACATTCCAGGCAAATGGCGCGCGAAAAGACGTTTTGTAGAATAGTAACTCGCAGCCTAGAGCTTTAGACCCTTCCTCAAACTCGTCTGTTAACAAATAGCTCAAAGCACCACAGGTTAGAAAATCGAAAACACCATGCCGCCCATGAACCTGCCGTGTCTTGTATACTTGCCCTTTTCGTGTCACCAAACTAGTTCGTCTAGCTAATTTGTTATATTTATCCTTTCTTGGCTGTTTCTTGGGTTTTATTTTTACTATTTCTTACACATTCCTCCCACCAGCTTCCTATACAACTACTTACAGAACAGTAACAAGAAATAACAAATAACAGTCTGCGATATAGGCCTGTTAAATGATACGTGTAGAAAAGTCCGTCATTAAGGCAACAACAATTACTTGGGGATAGAAATTAAATAAGACATTCCCAGAAAGAAGAAATTATCTAATTATTTCTTGGAAGCATGTTATATACATGTGAAAATACAATGCACAAAATGACTATATATATATTACTTTTCTACCAAAGAAATTAACATTAATACTTCATCACATTTAAGTTATTAATCAGTCTTATTGAATACACGATTATGAAAATTGCTCCAATAAGCATTTTAAAACAATCCAAGAATTTAACAGGTCTTTTCCTAATGGCTACTTCATAATCATTCAGTAGAAAATATTCATCAACTAGTTACTGTACAAGATTTGTTTCTTAAATTGCTCAGATTGTTTCATCAACTAGTTAATGCACATGACTTGTTTCTTGAAATTGTTGCACAGATTGTGATATGTATAATATAAAATTATATGAAGGTTGCCTCTAGAACATATCTACTTATTTTTTATTTTTTTACTTTCAATCATGTGTACCTTTTTCTCAGAAAAGCAACATAAATGAAAATGAAAAATAAAATGTTAAGATCATTTTATCAGGGAAATGTTTTTGATGGCCAGTAAGATTTTTTTCTCAATTTTAAGGAAACATGCGGTAAATTGTTTGTAGATGCCAAATATCCAGCTATTGCTGTTGTAATGATAAGCATTTTCATGATATAAAAATTTAGCTTTTCATAAGCTTTCCATTCCTTACCTCGTGAAAGCCTAAATAAATGTGTGTTATATATTATTCAGCTTACCGAACTCAATGTTTTCACAAATAAATTAAATTTTCTTGAGCATGCTGACTACTTCGAATAACTGGAGCAGTCAGCTTGCCTTGTTTGATATTTAGGTTATTTTTTAGTCACATAAAAAAGACATTTTCTGTTAATTGCAAATAAAGAGTATCGTCACTTGTTTTATATCTCACCGCAACATACTGGCAACTTTACACCTATTAAAGAACATTTATTACACTTCTGTGTGACGGATACGCTTCTTTGAAGACGTATATTAACGCATTTTTGTTTTAGTGTTTTATGTCTTAAAATAAAATTGCTGAACTGATGGCGTTGCTATTACCAAGAGGAACTCTACGAAACTGTATACGATTTCAAGACTGACGTCAACCTCTGTATAGAAACGTATACACACTTGTATATGACCAAACTAAACTAATATACGATTAGGTATAGACACCAGTACACTCGAGGAGAGTAAACATTCTTCCTGGTAAGTTCATCAAATTTGTTTCATTTCTCCAAGGCGGTTCCTTGGGCTGTGATTTCGCTAAAAAGTGATCATCTTGTCAATCTAATAGTTTAAAACTTTAAGTTCTAACCCTGTTTTACTTTTCCTGCAGTGAAAACGACTTGCGAGATTTCTATTTTTAGATTTTTTGGTTAAATCGGTGGACTTCTACCTGCATTTGTTGATGTAAATATGTGTTCACAAGCATCTCTTTCACTCATATGGTTGATTTATATAAACAGCAACACTTTTACCAAACATCAAACGTAAAGCAGCGTTTAATACAAAAGAAGAATGCGACAAATATATATATACACACACGCATTCTTCAACCTAATCATAAGCTTTCTGTTGCGATCCATCGAGACTGATTTTTTACTAGCATATACAACCTTGAACTTTTCCGGTTTTTCATGTATAGCCTGATGTTTATATCGTCATGCTTCAAAAGTTTTTTCTCTAGACCGTTTCATTCAAACACTTAGTACAGTGGAAGATGCAAACATATAAAACAATGAAATGACTAACCCAACTGAATTTACAAAACAACACCTGAAACTTGTCTGTCTATCACAAAACCCGCAAAAAGAAAAAAAGAGAGAAGCAAAGAAAAATTAATAGACTTTTTATTTGTTCATATTTTGAAAGGCTAGGAATCGAACTAATGCCATCCAAGTAGTAGTATACTATTTATCGAATCAATTGGGCTAACATGTTTTTAAAGAGAACTTGAAAAAAATCCATCGTCTTGGTGCTCGAGAAATATGTAGCCAATTCTCACGACTTACATAACTTGTAACCAAAACTCACAACCAAGAGAGGACGTCTGCTGAAAGCTAAAATGTGTAAAATAATAACCGCAGGGGTAGGAATCTAAACCAGATCGCTCAAGAAGAAATAAGTCCAGTATTAAAACTGTCACATTGATTATTGTGGAACGATATTCGCATGAAAGACTGTAAATTACTGGTGATTTTACATATATACAAACTATTATACCTAAACTTATCACATCGAAATAAACTGTTCTTTTTTCTTTTTTTTTACGTAAATCATAATGCATATTGTTATGCGTTAGTAACTGCTTAATTTAAAAAAAAATTATGTCTTATGCCATTTAGTTGTAATGCAACAAACTAGACAATATTTACGCGCGCGCACACACACGCACCTCTTCAACGGATATAAGCATACGGATATGTATTGTCAAATATTTCCTTCAATTAACGGCATATTTTTGATACTTTTCCTACGGCGGCACACACACTTCATCAGCAAATTTGATATCTCAACATGCTGGGCCAGGTGGTTAGGGCGCTCGACTCACAATCTGAGGGTCGCGGGTTCGAATCCTCGTCCCACCAAACATGCACGCCATTTCAGCCGTGGGGGCATTATAATGTGACGGTCAATACCACTATTCGTTGGTAAAACAGTAACCCAAGAATTGGCGGTGGGTGGCGATGACTAGCTGCCTTCTCTCTAGTCTTTCACTGCTAAATTATGGACGGCTAGCGCAGATAGCCCTCGTGTAGCTTTGCGCGAAATTCAAAACAAACCAAACTCAACATGCTACACGAACGACAGTTTAACGGTTCTTTAATTCATTGAAAGAGCATTATCAAACGTTTTCATTACTTTAATCTATACTAATAGTTTCTCTCACATCTCATCGCGTTAGTAAAAACGGAGCTTAGTTTGTTTCCTATTTGATTATCTATACCTTATCTACATTACCATGGCTCAAACGAATATTGATATGTGCCTTGTCCTTTTTTTTTATAGATAAAATACTACTGAAAGTTAACGTTTATCGTTCGGCCTTTCTTTGCTAATAAAAAAAAAATTAGACAAAGTGATAAAATGACCATAAAAATATCGTGCAACAAATATTTCAGTCAATAATAAAGATACCACTAAAACTGTTATTGAATTTTTTTTCTTTCAGTCACCTTTCATGTCACTCGACCTGTTATGATTCATCCAACTTCAAAGAGCCAAGGCACATGTGGCTCTATCTACCGGAAAATAATAACACTATTTAATTGTTTTTTTTCCTAAAAAAGTTTTGGCTATTTGTGTAAAATAGGCACATAATTAAACAGTATAATCAAAGGAAAAACGAGCATAAAATTATTATAAGGATTCTTGTAGAAGAAGAGTAGGATTTTAAATAGATAATTCAACTGCTGCATATTAAACTTCCGAACGATTCTTGTGTCTTGTTAATTCTCTTTTATACAATATGATGATGGGTAAAGATATTTTCGACATTATTTTCCTTTATACTTAAGAAATACAAATATATCACAGCTTTTATTCAGACTTAACAATTGTTGGTTAGTATAACGATTAAACTATATATTTTTCTACAGAAACAAAAGACAAGTTTGTTTGTTTGTCTCACCTGAACGACACCTCAGGCACACAGTTAGGTAAAAAGCTCTATGATACTGGCACAGTCATCTGTTATATTAAACTGTGAATCCACCTCAGGTAGATAAATAGTGAGTTTCATTGTCACACTCATAACGCATCTGCTGTTGAAAGTGCGAAGCGTGTTTCGTAGCACCACGTCTCGAACCTGGTCCCCCAGTGACACAGCAGTATGTCTGCGGACTTACAACGCTAGAAACCGGGTTTCAATACCCGTGGTGGGCAGAGCACAGATAGCGCATTGTGTAGCTTTATGCTTAACTTCAAACAAACAAACAGTCTCGAACCTGAATCTCTCAGATTAGGCCACGCTTGAGAACGCTAGAAAAAAGAAAAGTTAACACGCATGGACAATATATAATATATATTGAAATTAAATAGAAAAGCTTGTCCAAGATTTTTTATTTGTTTTCAAGCGCAAAGCTACACAATGGGCGTCCCTAATTTAGCAGTGTAAGACTAGAGGGAAGACAGCTAGTCATCACCACCCACCACCAACTCTTGGGCTACTCTTTTACCAACGAATAGTATGATTGACCGTCACATTATAACGCCCCCACGGCTGAAAGGGCGAGCATGTTTGGTGAGACGGGGATTCGAACTCGCGACCTGCAGATAGATATAATGAGTAAGGATTTGTTAAAAACAAATGGCGGACGACGAATTAAAACCAAACATTCTACTGCTTAAAAATAACAGTCTAATGTATATCACTGTTGAAGACAATTTCGTGAAACTATCATATAAGTGTCTTAACCTACTATAGAACTTTATTCTTAGTATGTCGCTTGAATATTACTAAAACATACAAAATATTATTAATCAATAAATGATAAAAAAATATATTTAACAATTTTATTAAGTGTCATGTATAAGTTTCTCTGTGTGATATTTTAATTGTATTACGTAGTCAGTGAAATGTACAGTTTCGTGAAATTGGATATATATGTATATAGCCGGGTCATTCATGATAGCAGGAAAGTGCCTTTTGGAATCAATTTAAAACGCGAGACTGGGAACTGTGTTTTAACCTGCGAGACGTTAAATTCCATTTGATTGTTTATTTATTTTTCTTACAATGTAAGTGCGCGAAGTAAAGAACGGAAGTCAACAGCTTGTGTTCCACTCGTTCCTCTTCTTTTATTTTATAAGACTAAATGTGACCATTCCTGATCATACATTCTCGGCAAAATTTGTTAAGTTCGAAATGCCTTGTTTAGTATTTCCACACACTTTTCGTCTGCTTTGTTATTATGTTAATAAAATCTAACACTAGAAATAACTATACGCTCAGGATACATTAAAAACTTAATTATTGTAAATTAACTTACAACACTTGTACCAAATATTCAAGTTGTCCAAATAACTGGTCGAAACAAAGCAGGCAGACAACTAAGTACGCGATTAGACTAAAGACGAAACCATTCTGTTTGTTTTGATGTGACTCATCTCGAAACTCGCAAATAAGCCACCATGATTTACATAAAATAATAACCACCCCTTTCTCTTTAATGAAAACGTTCACTTCATTTCCACCCTTCAATATAAGAACTTTGTTTGTAGTGTGTACTAAGATATATAAGTGAATTACACGTTACTGAGTTACAGAAAGAGCACGGTTAACGCCAAAATATTATTTACGATCCTTCATTCCTTATCAACCAGTTCGATAGATGGATAAGCCTAAACGTGAACAAGTAACACGGATAAGCCTAAACGTGAAACAAGTAACATGGATAAGCCTAAACGTGAACAAGTAGCATGGATAAGCATAAACGTGAACAAGTAACATTTATGAAAAAAATATTGCAATTTCTTTTTTTTTACTGTATCTCTTATTTAACGTCTTTAATACTATAACTGCAGTACATTTATAAGTATACAATGACCTTTTATCAATGAAATACATAAAGTTAATCCTAATGCAAAAATGTATGATTAACATTCACTCTCCATGTCTTTAAATGGCTGCAAAGTTAAGGTTGAAACTGAATATTACATGCCGCGACGAAAATACAAAAATCCAATCTAGCTTTTATAAGCTAGATCTCACTTTAATTTCACAAATGGCTACTTGTTGAAATAAGGCAACAAATGTCTAGGTGGCATATACCTATATATTCAACTATAGTAGAGCAAGCATTCCATAAAAATAACCTTAATTTTTAATGATCAAGATCACGAGATATAGCGGGTTGGCAAATAGTTCCTAGTAACTTGCTGCTATATATTTAAACAAATGCCATTTTCAAAATGCTAAGCCCGACCATGACACAGAAGTTCAACGACTTTTGTAGTTGCGTTGATCTTTGAAACCTAGTCAATGGATGCGGATAAAACTTGACTCGGTTCAAACCAATCAAATAGTTTGAGGTACAAACTCTGACAGACACTAATTAAATATTCAGTCAAGTTTTAATGCTATAATAACTATTACGTTCGTCTCCAATTTCCTGTTTTCACAGGTAGAAATTAGATAAATGATTATTTTAAGTTATCACTTGAATAAGGACTTTAAACAACTTGTAAACGTTTCCAGCTATATGAAGATCTAAACAGTCTATTTATAATTTCGAAATAGCTCAAACTTTGCCTGGTGTTAAAAGAGAGAAGAAGAAAGCGAAGCGTGCAGTAGCTTTCACAAGTCCATATTTACACATAACTATAAATAGGACGAGTTTCATATCACGACTGCTTTCCTCCTGTGTTGGCCGTACTTCACGTTGGCTCTTGCTTACTTACAGCGATTACTTGCAGGAAATCGTATATTTTACACTGGTTATATACTGCTCATTGCAACTGGCCAATTGTTCCAGCAATTATAGTAGATCCAGCCTAACTGCACAGCAGTGTTCTACGGTTATGTCGCTCTCAACTCATGCTTGTTTGTTTTTTGTTTTTTCTTGTTTTGTTTTGCTTTTAAGATTTGGTTCCAGATTTTATCTATGTTATTATTCGAAATTTTTGTTTCGCTTTAGCTGAAAGGCTTCTCAGAATTCCTCAATCTTTTCCCTTTTAGTGATGTCTCCACTTCCTAATCGCTTTCTTGTATAAGCTCTGACGTTATATCGTAGATCTTTAACACGGTAGAGGTGACAGCAGTCGTTTACAGTCAAACCCAGCTATTCGTCCTGCCATAACGTGTAATGTATTTAACCGCCTCGCGATCTCGTCTTGTCTCTAGGGGCAATTCAAGATCCGTTCACCATCAACAGCCCGAAGTTTGAGTCATGCATAAAGGTTTGGCCGACCAACTTACAAGGCCTCCCACTCAGGTTCGCGCATTCTGCACGTGCGTCGGCCAGAAACGAACTCCAGTACCAGCAGCAGAGAATGGTAAAGAAACAGTGGACTAGACATTATGATAGATTTAAACAAACTTAGCTAGTTGTACTTAACCACAATGTTCGACTAGTTGTACTTAACCACAAGGTTCGACTCAACCTCTTTTACTTTCACCGTTAGTCGCTTTAAAATACCCCCCCCCCACCCATAATCATGAAATTGTTGACGTTTCTTCGTGTTACGAACATACTTAACATTTATATTACTTTAAGATGTTTAAAATACATAACATCTTATCGAAACAGGCACACTTAGCATTTTGAATCTCACACATTAACACTCAAATGAAGCATAAGCAAAATGATAAAAACATCAGTAGCTCAATAAACTATATAAGGATAATTCTGATACAAATGAAAGTGACGTCATTGTCGTTATATAGACTGTTAATAAAACACGTTAAACACACATCAAAGATGGTTATATTCAATGAATATAGTGAATACATATTGTTTATCTTTGCCTGAATGCTTTACTCTTCTTCAGATACATCTATCTCTTGCAAAACATCCTTACTGTAAAGGACCGAAACAATAACCATATATGTTTTTGTTTTACAATTGTCATCCATGTGTGAATAGAGTTACGTCAGACATTACCTGAATAGTTTTAAATATAGACAAGCGATTAAACTGAAAATATGTGATCGTTAGTCAGAAAACGTTTCATTGTATCTGATCATTTTTGCTTATAATTTGGAATTTAAACCATGCCGATAGACAATTTGCACTACACCAATTTGATACAAAAACATTAAAAACCTCATAAGTCTTTTAAATTCCTGGCTCACAGTATGTATTTGTATCATGAGCATAGTTTGTATTACAAAACAATTTATATAAATAAGAGTCCTTAAAAATAAAAGTTTTTAGAGCGAACGTCATATAGTTTGCACGAGCTATTGAAAATTTGCGAACTTTTAAACTTATGTAAATCTATACGCATTAAGTTACAAAAGCAAATTCATGAAACCAATACGTACTGTATACGTTCTGATCATTGTTCAACAGGTTTTGATAAGCATCATATATATAGTTTATATATACGACTGAAAGAAATCCTTAATATACAAATACATGCTAAATGTACATAGCTAACTAGTTAACAACAAGCACGCGTATGTACTTATATAATATTAACGAAACTTATCGGGGAAATAAAAAAGTTCCTCTTTTATTTTTGACAATGGTTTAATAACTCAAGTTAAGCAAACGGAGAACAACATTTGCATGCCATATGAGGATAGAAAAAGTATTGCCATGATTATAAATTATATTTAATTACAAAGAATTCTGAATATATATATATGTGTATATATTTACCTTTCTTTCACAAAGTTAACTTTTGATGCTTCAACCGCAGTTCAGTAAATCGCCCTACTTATGATCCACCTATTCCATAAATTCATGTAGCCTAATAGTCTGTAGACTGGCAATCAACCACCATGCCTGTTCGAGAGCTGACGGATTGCTCGTCGCACGGTTTCAGGAAAGAATAAAACGACTGAACGTCATCTCAATGTTGCCATGGTTCCTGATCTCATTATGATATTCAAATTGTTCGATAAAAAAATCCAATTTTAGTGAAAATACTATTGCGCGCTCAGACTCGGATTGGCTGACGAGGCTGAGGCTCTTATACAGTCTATAGGAAGTCATTAACATTATACTTTCTGACGCGCTCCTTTCCGAATCTCTCTAGAAGGAGATCTTCCATTTTATTGGAGAAGACGGCCCTCGCATATGAAGCTGTCTGTCAATCTAAACTCAAGTAAAATGCAAATACGGCCGAGAGTGTCGCTCTTGTCTAAGGTGTGTTACCCTGCGATGTCTGCGCACCAAACTACATGTAACCCAACCAATGAATTTCTCCCCGGATAGAGAGGCTTCAACCCGCCCATACGGCAGAGGCCTGGGAGAAACAAATACCCTAAGATGTGTCACTTAACAGTGATCAAAGAAGGCGGGAGAGGAAAATATTGATATTAAAAAAATAATAAGCTAACCATTTTACCTGTATATAAATGTATATACATTTCCAGTTAAGAATTATATACTTAAGGACGGATCCTTCGATAAACACATTCGCATAATTACCTAATTGACCGAAATAACTAAGTCTATCACCTTAAGTTACTTAATCAATATTAATTACAATTTATGTGAAATGAGTAAAACAAGTATCATTGCAGTGTATTTAATCCTACACATTCGTAACATGGTCTCACTTAACATTGGGATTACAGTGGCTTTTAAAGACTTTTCATAATACTTTCAAGTTTTCAAGGTAATTAATTTAAGTGAACAGACCAATGAGTATTCATAACGAAATTACACAGAAACAAGTTCGTTAGATAACGAAATGCTAAGTACATAAAAATAAAAATGTATGTATAATTATAAATTTTAAACAATGAAAATATGCTGAATATCATACATACTACGTATGAACTGCAGATATATCGTAAAGGTTCACAACGTTTAATATTCATTGTCTTTAAATATCTTATTATTTGATAAGATCCAAGAAATAATTGATTTACTGAACACTCGGTGTTTATATAGCAATTAAAAAGTAAAATACAACAATATCATCTGAGTTTGAGACTGCCCTCATGCGGTGTACAGTGATATATCAAATATTTATAATAAAAACGTTTGATGCAGAAATATAAGGTTACTTCAGATTTGTATGTACCTATTTAGGATTGTCAAGCTATATGTTTGTACATAAATACATTTGTGTGTGTGTGTATTATATATTAACACCGCCAAGTTGACTGAAAAGCACTTGAAATATATTGAGCAGGAAGCGGTCACTGGAGTAAGAAGTTTCAGTTAATACTTACGTTATCCAGCCAATAGCCTTGGACCAACGCAGTGATGGGAATTGAAAGACCACAACTACATTACACCCAGTGGTCAGTAACGGCAAACCAACAAGAAAAACGCGCTTGACGTCGATTTTTGCTGGAAACCTACATACTCACACCCCAGTTCGCCACTTGCCTTGTGAGCTACAAGGCAGTACACTAGGAAACTTACGATCCCACGTCTTCGGCAAGCAGTCGACACGTTTGCGGCGGACATTACGGTGCTCTTCGTACATTCAACCGAGTCGATAACATTCTTGTTATCAAGAAATTATGATGTTCCAAATTGGTTTGATTAAAACAGCAGTATTCTAAGCCCTGCTAGTGAAAACAGGATACGATGAAACAAACCCCTCACGAGGTAGAGCTTTGTAGTCTAACGCATGATGGGGGATCCTACGGCATGGGGAACTTTTTCAATCAGCATTTCCTCCGTCACGTTCATGTGTGAGTAAGTGCGAGTCTATCAGAAGGAAAAATAAACACGGCTGTCTCGGATGGGCCTGAGGGGGGTGGGGGGGGGATGCTTGGCCACGTAGGGCCAGGAATCACGTTTCATAGCCCTTTACTTCATACACTTAACCAAACAAATCCCGACGACTGAATGCAGAATTTTGCACCTCGAAGACGCCGCAAAGAACTTTCGGTGCTATAAACGGGAAGAAGCCAGGCAAATCTCTGCCTTGTATGGATTACCAGATTTAAGTAATGTGATTTTTTTTGTGTGTGTGTGTATGAAAACTAGTTCAGTGTAACTAGTTGATAAACCAATGAAGAAAAATAATAGGTAAGATGAAAAGTCAGTTTTTTATACTTACAAATAGCAACGAATTGTCTTATACTACAATATTTTTGTTTCGTTCATACATAATATATCGATTTAACAAACTTTAACTATTACAAAAATGATTTAATTTCGGCCAAAAAAGAACATAATTTTTTTTAAAAGTCTTTATAAACTATAGAAACTTCAAAACATAGATTCGTGATCACTTGGCTTGGGTATTTACAGTAGAATCCTTGTTTTGAATTCTTATTGCTCACTTATATACTATCAATCTGTTCTTATACGTATTTTATATTAGGTATCTTCTCGTTTTACTCTTTTAACTAGTTTTGAAATATACAGCAAGTACGACAATACTGAAACTATTTGTTTGTTGTTAAGCGCAAAACCACACAATGGGCTCTCTGTGGTGTGTCCCCATCACGGGTATCGAAACTGATTTTTATTGTCGTAAGCCCTCAGACTTACGCTGAGCCACCGGGGCTATTGGAATTATATGTATGAGAAGTCTTAGATTGCGCATTAATGAAATAAAAAACTAGTAAAAACACTAAAAAGTGTTTTCATAGGCGACCATAGGAATTCAAAATTGTGAGACAAGAAATACAAAAGTTCTTTACATATTATCTAACCCTGCTCTGAATAAAATATATGTATTAACTTCGTTACTCTTACAATCATCACACGGACTGCCGTTCACGTGTCTTGCGATACTGTTAGCAATCGGAATTTTATATATAGAGCGCGTCCTAACTCTCTCAAAAGCTCTTGGAGGTTAGTGTCACGTCACGATTAGAATACTTTCAGGGTTCCCAGCCAGCTATTTTTTAATATTACTTCTATTCTAACTTTATCTTATTTATTTTTTTACTCACGTTTCCAATCAGAAATTGACGTCCCATATCGTCAAGAAACCTGAAGTTTCTTCATCCCATGAACCAGTAACATCCGCAAGCTAAGACCCAATTAAAGGTGTGAACAACAGCTAAAAAATGCGTCTGTTAGTGTAGCGAGCCCACCACTGCGCGATGAAAATGATCGCAGCACATAGTATGGCACAAGAGATCTAGTCTGCCAAAAAAATCGATATTTTTTATACTGGAGATATAATGGGTGGTATGTGAGGTTGAGCAGTAAAAAACTGAGGTTCATCTGCTCGCTCGCTAAAATAAAAGAAAAGAAAACTGTGATTAATATAAAAATGGCGACTTTTCAACACCTTTAGTAATTAAGAAAGGAGGAAAACTAAAAATGGCTGTAGGCTGCGAGTCACACTAACCTTTCTTCCTTATGAGCACAGCTTTCCCCAGGAGTTCGTTTGTTGAACTGCAGATACATATCTTTTAAGTTGCATGTCTTTACGTGATTCTTTGTCATTCGTTTTGTTGCCCATTGTCACCGGGGTACGAGAAGTACTTCATCGGAATGGAACAACCGCCAAAAACCTCCAGTGTATATGTAGTTCAGTCTACGTGTTTTATTGTGGTTGTAATTAATTATAAAAAATTAATTGGAATGTAGTGCGCATGTACGAGACAAAGGTTATTGCAAATGAACTATGGGAAATCTAAAATGGCGACTTAGCTTAGTATGCTTTGACGAGTAAGAAGATTAAAGTGAGTTCAAAGAAGTGTTTTATGTAAGTTCTAAGCAATTACGCGAAATATTTCAGTTTCTATTGTGCCATTCTGTTACCAGAAAAGCTAGTAAAGTATAATTTTCTTTCTAGTACGTTAAAGACTCATTAAACTTAATACATAGAGAAACAATTCTGAAGTTGACCGACGTCTGTACTTTAGATATATATATAGGCAGCCCTTGACTGTTGTTACGTTGAGCTTGTTCAGTTTAAGTCGCGTTGTTGTTAAGCCTAACCACAGAATAACGCTAAATTTAACCATTTAACAGAGATTGAGACAGAGCGTTAAAACTGAACTTGGCTGAGTTTAGACTGTAATTATAATAATATTATGAAGTACGTGTGTTAATATATTCTTGGAGACTATAAAATTCATTTACACATATACATTTTGTTGAAAACAATATGTATCACAAGTTTTAATTATATACTTTATTATTAATGTTTCTAAAATTTTCACAAATTTTGATCAGGTCAGTGGACTTATTTTCCATTTAATGATTTAGTGATTTACTGCTGATTTAAGTGTAGTGTTAGATCCTTTTATTCGCTTTAAACTTATAATGTTTTATGTAGGAAATAAAAATAAGAACCAAAACAGCACTAGCTGCTATATATATATATAGTATTACTATTAGCACTGGAAGTAGTCTGGATTAAGTACCATATTAATGCTATTACATGTAGACATAAAAATGTAATTGTAAGTAATTAAAGTATGGTATTTATAAATGAGGCCAAGAGTCAGTTTAATTTAAGAACAGTGAAAGTAAAACATAACATATAGTTTTATTGTTGTTATCAGTATGACCTGATCTTTGAATAGCTGAGTGCAAGATGCAAGAGTATAGAAAATTTTTATGTAACCCATGCAACATTTAAAAAATATTTAGAATAAAATTCTTGACAACCCACTTTTTTAGTAAAGAAAAATTCCAAAACAAAATGAATTAAAGAAGCATGAATGTGTCAAGCTCTATAGTAGATGAAGAAAATTATAAGATTTTAAGGGTGAGTAACAAATATTCAAAACCTGATGAATATTTTAGGGGTCCTAGAACTTCCTTTGTCATCTACTTTAGTATTATTATTATTGAGAACCAATTTGTGTGTGGTAATGTGTATATATCACCTTCAGTGTCAGGCTGTTTATTATGCTTATAGAACGTTGTACATTTGCTGTCATGTTAAACTTATATTAAAGTTTTTCTTCATTACCCATTTAAGCCGTCTCCAGCCATTATTAGTCTCAAAGTGGGTTCCTCATCATCGAATATGCTTATAGAAGTCCACTAATAAATTATAAAATAAGTGGTGTAAATTTTTTCTGCAAAAATTAAGAGTAGGCTGTTACAGTTACTGAAACTTATCAACAGAAGGTTAATAGAGTTTTGGTGTTACTGAATGCAATTGTTTATGATAACATTTTGTTCATGTTTGAATATATATATATTGCTAAATTCATCATATCCAGTTTAAGCTTATTTATAATTTCTATTCCTAAATTGTCCTCTTCTTGTAACTGGAAAGAATATAACAACAAACATAATGACATAAAGCTATTTAGCCCTACATATCATCCTTCCACCCATCAAAAACATAATGTAGTCTTTCAAACCCAGGCATCTAAGACAGTATTCAACGGATGTTTAATTTAGAAGTAACAACGCACACATTGTATTATTAGGCAAAATATTCTGCATATTGTAGCTAATCTGAACTAATTACAATGAAGAACAAGTCAAGATTTGGGCTTCCAAAGCTTATTCTTGGTACTCTTAATATTCAAATTCTTATTTTTAGTCTCATAACTTTACCACATGTTTTATCAAAGATCTAAATCAAGTCGCTCTCACTTCATCTGTGACCTAGAACAAAGGCTGAAACTTTTAAGCTTTTTTTATACCTCAGATTTCTTAAACCAGTTATAATTTTAGCAATCACCCATTTCAATCTTTCCAGTGTATTTGTATTTGGAGATTAAAATTGTTTAAAGTATGCTAAATAAGACTGTAAAGCACTGCAAATCTTTTCTGTGATTTATTACTTGAGGATTAGGAGTTTACATTGTTCACTGTATTGTGGTATTGTAAATTGTATTTATGTCATCATTAAGGTGACAGGTAATGGTCAAAATATAGTGTGTTTATGGTCTACTTTGAAACTCCCCCCCCCCCAAGTTTCTTCCTTTTAGGTGTAACATTTAATGCTTGTCATTATTGAAAAAAATTTCCAGTATCATTATCCAGATTCCTCTGAATTTAGAGATGAACAACTTTATCAGGATATCAGCCATTCTGCTCTCATAGTACTGCTACTGAATTTTAACAAACAACTGCATAACTGTCTGATCATTAATATAAATAATGGAAAACTAAATTCCATAAACAAATCTCTGAGGGATCTTCCTAGTCCTGTAGTTACAATTATATCCATTGGTATGTCTTTCATCAATTGCTTATTAACTAACCTTTCTGGGGCATTAAGTGTTATATGAAAGTCAAAACACATCATCTGCTGAGGTGCTATATATAAAAGTCACGGTGGAATTGTCTGCTCGGGACTTCACCCATAGTAGCTTATTTGATAAGATCTCAAATCACTACTGTGAGCCAAAGATTCCAGGTTCAAGTTTTACAGCTCTAAGCAGGGAAGATTTCACAACATTCTGATATCATCTATTTGTTTAGCAAACTAAATTTATTATCTTGTTATTTTGTGTCAGTAACCTTTCTCAGACCTCAACACTAAACTCCTAAAGCACGAAGGGTACAACTTAGGAATTCATTTGATGGTTACACATAATGTCTCAAAGTCCAATAATCGCAGTATAGCATGATTTGAGATATATGACAGCCTAATACTGTTTGAAAAAACATTAAAAGAGTAAGTCAAGGAGTAATATTATGAAAAAGTAAAAGATCCACACTCTTACACAAGAAAAGAAACATTAAAATTGTTAAGTAAATTGCAGAAGTATTCAATAATGTAAGAATAAAAATACCTTTAAAAAACAAGTTATTTCATTTACTATTGTCATAATGAAGAAAAACCAATTGAAAGCAGTGGAAAATGCCAAAACAAAGAAGAAAATTGATACAAACACACAAATAAAATCAAAGCAAGATTTAAGAATATTTCAAACTTTATCTTTTTATGGTTATAGAATACTTAATTTGTCAATTATTTTAAGTTGTTTCCTGCATATGTTACATGTAAGCAGTTAAGTTAAAGATATAGCAATATGATATAAAGGCCATTTGATCTATCAGAACACCCCCTCACACCAGAAACTTTAGTCAAACATAAATAAAAGTCCAGAAATATTAATATGGATATAGTGTTGTAGTTTGGGGCTATGTAAGCTATTTCTTTTAACTGATGTAGCTTGCATGTGACATTTTTTGATGTTCAGGTGTTTTTGTGCTGTTTTTTTAATTCTGGACTGAAAAACAAAAACAACATGGTGTAGGTGACTTTAACATCCAAGATAACTGGCAATTTCAATAATCTGCTGTAAACATTTTTAAAGTCTGTAGGTGACCAGCTGACTTGAAAAAGTTATTAAATTTAGTTATTCAAGGAGTATTTCATCTTTGTGTTTCCTTTGTTTTTTTTTTTTTGCTTATATATTTTAGCTAGAAGGTTTTATGAGATATAACTTATTTGATGAATTCACATTTATACAAATGGCAAAATCTTTTTATATTGAATTAATAAGAATGGATAAGAGAGAAAATTTGGTATAGAAAAGCATTCTTGTGAGATATTAAATCAAAATATTTACATATTTTCACACTGACTTGCACTTACTTCAGTGTTATTCTCTATATTTTATATAAATGTAATTGTATATACATTTTATAGATATATGATGTTAACATGATGCTACAGTAAAGAAGAGAACATTTAAACTGCATAACTGAAGAATACATTATATTTACAAGTTTTGTGAATCTATTCATATATGTCATACGTTGACACTCTTGAAAAATGTTAGCATTATAAAATATTAGTGTTGGGTTTACAAATAAAATGCATAAGCATAGCTACCCATAATCCTTTTGCCTTTGTTTCAGTAAATAAAATTTTCTTTAATAAAATCATTATGTAGCAGTTATTGAATTGTAGCTACAGGAAACACAATTGTATAATTTGAATTTTTTTAAGTAAGTGAATGAAAGTTGAAAAATTGTGTTACTTTGAAGAAAATATTTTAATTTGCAATCTGTGTAGAACTATGAATTGAACATTTCAGAAAATTATGACATTAACATTATTTCTTCTTTTATTAACTTAGTCATTATATTCATAATAGTGGGCAGTGTGCTGGAAATCCAACTATAATTTACAATAGAAATGGGTTATACAAATTATATTATCATGGTCTAATATCTTATTTAAAATTAACAGTGCATTCCACTTTCCCAGACTTCCACACTTACCATTTACCTAATAAATTCAATTTGAAGAGCACATTTCAACATTTTCTCATAACTGGAAATTACTCCTTAAAAAAAGAATTAATCTTGTAAGTTTTCTTCTTTGAAGCTCCTATTTACTTTTTGCTATGTATTTTTGTAATAGGCCATTTTAAATACAAATAAGTATTTTTGAACATGTGAGCCACATTATACTATTTTTACAAGTCCTTGAATAGCAGGCAGGTGACAGAACATTGGAAGTTGGTTAATGTTGCTCCTCTTTTAAAGGGAGGAATAAGAATTATGTTGGTAATTATAGACCTTTTTGTCTTATGTCATTGGTGGGAAAAGTTTTTGAAAGTATGATAAATGATGTTTTGCAAAATCATTTAACAAAGTTTAAACTTTTATTTGATAGTATGGTTTCACTAGGATAAAAGTTTGCCTTACTAATCTCTTTGACATTCTCAGAAGAGGTTACTGCTTATGTAGATGAGGCTGTTTACTTGTTGCACCTGGATTTTCAGAAAGCATATGAAAAGGTGCCACATAAAAGGCTTGTTGAAGATTGATTTCTTCAGGTATGGGATCACTGGATAGAAAAGTATCTAGATGGAAGGAAGCTGATGGTTATAATTGGAGCTCAGTCAGACTTGATTAATGTCACAAGTGGGGTTCCTCAGAGTTTGTTGTTAGGACCATTGCTCTTCTTTTTATTTACAATAATGACAAAAATGATGGAATTGTCAGTGAATTGCATAAATTTGCTGATAATATTAAGGTTTTGGGTGTTGCTGTCTGTGAGAAGGATGCTCCTGTTTTACAAAAGGATTTGGATCATTTGATGAATTGGACAAATAAATTGCAATTGGCTTTTAATTATAATAAATGTAAGGTAATGCATGCTGGACATCATGATTTGAATTATGAGTATAATTTTGATGGGAATAACCTTAACAGTGTTATGGAAGAAAAGGATCATGGTGTTTTAGTTGACCAGTCTATTAAGCCATCCAAGAAATGTACTGTTAGTAGTGGCAGGGTAAATTGGATTTTCAGTTGTATCTACAGAAATATTGGATACGAGTTTGAAGAGGTTATAATTTCATTGTATGGGTCACTGGTTAGGCCACATTTGGAGTGTTGTGTTCAGTCTTGGGCTCCCTACTTAAGAAAAGACATTGAATTGTTGGGAAGAGTTCGGAGGAGTTCTATCAGTATGATACCTTGGATGGAAAGTTTGTGCCATTATGAAGACAGATTGAGATTTTTGAAATTGTTTTTCTTGAGAAAAGAAGAATTAAAAGAGATCTGGTTTGAGGTGAATAAATTTGTTAAGGGCATTGATAGTGGCAATGCATCATCTTTTTTTTGGATTTGATGCTGAGTATGGTAGGATTAAGGGACACAAGTATAAATTATGGGACAGTAGAAGTCACTTACAGCTAAGACAGTTATATTTTTCTAAAAGGGTGGATGGCCTTTGGAATGAGTTGCCTTCAGATGTGTTGGAAGCAGTAAATTTAGGGGAGTTGAAGGAAATGCTTGATAAATATTTAAGTGTTAAGGGTTGGTTTTTAGTCTATGTGGTGTTTGTGTGTGTGTGTAGCATATACATTTGAATAACTTTTGACATTACAGTATTATAAGTAATTGTATACAAATAATACTTTCTTTTTTCAGGCAGAAAATTTTTCACTTTTTGAAGTTATGTAAAAGTGTATAAAGAGAAGAAAATGACAGTCTCAATAATTTGTTGTCAACAAGAATTGACATTTTACTGGTTTATGTTATTGCATGTCTTGTTTTGAGCATTTGGGTTTTAAGTGGAATGCAAGCACACTGAAAAATATATATTGATTCTTATTTAATCTTTTCAGAGACTCCTGTTTATTTGACTGAAGTTTTTATTGGGTATAGACTAGAGAGAAAACAACAAGAGTCCAAGTTTGTCATGTGAAATGTGTGTACTTTGGAAATCTGTTAAAGAAAAGGTATGGATGCAAATATAGCTTCAAAACCAAAATATAGAAGTTTTAACATGTTTTGAGTATTTCTATAATGTTTTTTTTCAAGAAACATTTAAAATATCTCAACAAGAAAGGTTTAGGTGGTATGTATTCTTTGTTTTTGTGTATTAATTTTTTGTGAATGGGATGATTGAGATGAAAAGATGCTATTTCAATTAAGTATATGATTCTTAGGTCTTTTCACTTTCTAGACATATTTCTAGATCCTGGTTCCTTTATAATCAGATCTGATAATAGATTTCTTAATGAATTTCAGTTTTTTGATGAAACTTGTTACTGTCAGGATTAAATTATCTTCTCTGATTTCATATTGCTTAAGCAATTGTTTCATCATGGTTGACTTCATCATTTTTTTTAAGGTGGTTACTCCTATGTATTCTCAGTGGGTTATGTATGTCAGTATTGCTGTTGAAACAATTCAGAACATACATGTATGCTTTTTATATCAGACTTGTTTAGAAAAGAATCAAAATGGCAGTTAAAAGTTTGAGATTGAACCATTAAGCAGTCTTGAAAGGTGAAGAATGATAGAGAATAAAACTTTGAAATCAGAGAAAAGTGAAAGGTTTTCCATTTTACTAAGTTATTAGAAAAAAGGAAAATAAAGATTCAAAAGAAACTGGAAATATTTTACAACTGTACATGAACTCAATTAGCAAAGTTAATTTTAAATCCTGATAACTGACATATGAAACCTAACATTGTTTCTAATATTAAGGATGGCAGTGTAAACAGAATAAAATGCAGTGATTTGTAATAAAATTCCTTTAAACTGAAAAATCTGGTAGTAATGTTGTAGAAAGAACAAAATGTATTTATTTACATATGTTCCAGTGTAGTTTTTTTCTCTTTTAATGGGACAGCTGCAGTAAAAAGAGAAGTATAAAAGATATAAACAGACAAAGGACAGACCTATTTAAGAATTCACCTTTCCATTCATCTTAAATACTTCACCCAGTCTGTTCTCAGAGCTTTCAAGCTGGACTCTAGACATATTGTTTGACTTCAGTGAACATTATATCCTCTTGGCCTCCCTTTCATTGTTCAGTAGACTGTTCACAGAAAACTACAAAGTCATTCACTGCATGCACAAGGTTCTCAGAGGCTACTGACTGGATGAACAAAAGAAAGGTTTATCAAAACAAAGAGTTAAAAGAAATAATTTACATGATAATTCTGAAACACAAATGTGTGCATGGAAATAAATCCTGATAATTACATATCTACATTTAATGCTTCTGTCTGGCTGGAAGCTTGGTTGTTTAAATCTTATAATTATTTACAAGTATTGGAAATCATTCAAAGTTAGATTGAATGCTTTTTATTTCTTATTTTATAACATTATACAATAAATACATCATCAAGATACCCTTTCAACTTGAGCAGAAAGAAAAGATAAAAGTTAGTGATGTTAATAGTCACTTAGAATCTGGTGTTATTTCAGTCCATTCTCCTGTGACTACACATCAAAAAATTCCTTGAAAAAATGCCCTTCTAGAAATAACAAAGAAGCTGTAAGCATACGCAAAATTTGCTGAAATATCATAGTTATGGGCATTTTTAGCATCTAAAGTAACATAGAATATATTATCCAATACTCAAGCTATTTTTGTCTCTTTCCAATATAAATTTCTTACTTTAGACAAGTATGAACCTTGTGATCAGCTAATACTTCTGAGGATGGCCTGTGGTTGATAACATAAACTCTTCAAAGTTATATTTTATTGTTGAAAGTGGATCATATTCCACTGTTCTGAATCCTAAAGCTCAGAATATTGGTCATTGTTGTACGATTAGCATTGTTTAAAGAACATGTTAATACATAAATATTATTTGTCTCTGTCAGTTGTAAAGACTGCATACAGATGAAGAAGCTAGACAGTTAAGACAGATTCCACAGCATTCTTGCTTATAAGTACTGAACTATAAATCAATAATTCTATAGAAAAAATGCATGTAGTTTCTGGATATTTTGTACTGCTAACAAACAGATTTATATAAAACATTTTAAACAATAGGAAGTTTTGAAACAGCTAGAAGTGGGATAATAGATTTATTTCTGAACAAGGTTTCAACAGTGAGACATGATTACTTACAACATTTAAGGTACAAGTATTCTCAAATTGCAAGTACATTTTATCAAATAATTGGGCTTATGATACTAGCTCCCTCTGGTTTCAGATGTAGTCAACTTAATACAAATATAATGGCACTCCTGATGTTTTATTTGTCTTTATGCTTCTAGGTAGTAAAATAATAATGACTAGATGCATGAAAAATGAAAAGAGTCAAACATAAATGAACACAAGATTGAAAAACAACATGAAATAAATTTTTAAAATATTAAAATATTGAATACAGATAAAAACCAAATGAAAGAAAAAAATCTGGAAGCACTAAGAATCAAAGAATTAAAATCTAACATTAATAAAACATAAGAAGTGCCATTATATTTGTATGAAGTTAAGTACATGTCAAACCAGAGGGAGCTAGTATCATAAACTCAATTATATGATTAGATGTATTAGCAACTTGAGTGTACTTGTACCTTAAATGTTGTAGATTATCATGTCTGCTGTTGAAATGTTGTAAAGAAATACATCTGTTGTCCCATGAATAGTTGTTTCAAAGCTTCATATGTTCATAAGTTAAGTGGGTACCTCTTATAAAGCAAAACCTTTTCAAGTTAATAAAATTATAATACCAGTGCAAATTTTTATTAACAACAGGGATTCTTAATGTATAATCAGCTTATATGTAACCATTATAAAGATATCCAATTTTAGGCTAGTTTCACAAGCATGGAGAGGGGATAAGACCTGAGACAATATTTATTGCCAGAGTATCATTTTCATTTTGAGTTTCTTGTGGGACAACTTAATATTTTATGTTTTCAAACTTATCATCTGTAAGTTTAGCTAGAAGTTTTATCCTTATCTGTTATCACAAATAAAGTATTGATTTATTCATTTCATGAAATAGGAATGAGCTATATAACTAATCATACTTGTGATAAGAAGTTATTCCCAAAGTGATTTCTTTATTTCGAGGAATGCTTTGAAACTTGTCATAATTCTCACTGGAAGAAGCTACAAAGATAAATTTCATCAGAGTAGAGTTACATCAGATACCAGAATCACTACTACTTTTAGAATGTGTAAGAACCAGTTTTCTTAGAAGAGATTCCTCTACTGTATAGCAGCAAAGCTTAACAGGCAAAGCCTTTTGTTTCCATACACATAGTTCTGCAAACACTGGAAGATTAGAATCAAACTGACATTTTTTTAAACATGTCAAATTATATGATACTCGTTATACAAGGAATAACAGTTTTGAATTGTTCAGAAAAAAAGCTTGAAAACTAATTAGTTATGCACAATCCATATATCCATACTAAAACAGACTTACAGAAAAGAGTAGAACTACATTGATTTTTAACATCTCAAATGTATTTGGCTCTTAAGTCATTGCTATGAAGCAGGGCCACCAGATAGCTAGCTGTATTAAATACTGAAAACGTTGTATTAAGGTTTAAGTAACAACTTAAAATCATGAACAATTTTCAATAAGGCACTTTTATTTAAATATTTGTAAACATATATTAAATTATTTAATCTTTTATAAATATAAGTTCTTACTTTCTACCACATCAATGCACAAGTTAGTAGAAATATTATCACTTATTTAGTATATATATATATATTCTTGATTTTAGTTACTGTACCTATTTATATATCTGGGATAAGATTTCTTATTTTTCATGTAAAAAAGACAAACATAATACATAAAGGATAATGAAATATTTCCATGTTAGTGGTATAATTATTTGAGTGATAATATCATACCTAGATAAAATATATATATATATTTTTTCTAGAAAAGCAACAGAATTGTTAATGATAACCATTATCAATAGTAATAATAATGTGTTACATGTTGTTTTTTTTAACCAACAAAATATGTTATCTGTGTGATGATTGAGTTCTTTAAAATCATAAATGAATATTGGTGGTTGAGAAAAACGTACTGAATATTATTTCTAATATTGAAATATTTTGCAGTATGAAAATGCTTATTGACAACACTTTGGATTTGCTAACTTGCAGTGTAGAAATGTTACTTTCTGAATATATATAAAGAAAATAGCTTACTTAATTTGTTGTCAGTTCAGATAGTTTTGAGAAATTTAGGTGGTGAATATCTTGACATCCACATTATGATGACAGCACAGTTTAGTTTGTGAAAAATAATTGCTGTTTTTGCAGTTTTGAAATATCTGGTAGAGTTTTGATAATATTGAGCTTAAAATTTCATTATCAGTTGGCTTATACATGTATATTGAGACCTTTGGTAAATTTTAGAACATGTGGTAAAGTATTTTAAATGATTTCTTTCAACATCAGAGCTGTTAAGAATTTATTATGAAAGAGTATCATTGGCAAATATGAAGAACACATAAATTAACAAAAGTGCAAGCACTTGCTATCAATCAGAAACACAGTGTTGTATTTGGCACCAATCAGAAACATGTTGTTTGGTTGTGGTACATATCAATATAGTTTGTATTTAAACAAGAGCTATGGTAAGTTACAGGTTTCTTTACATTATTTCATTCGTTTGTTTATGGTAAATACTTGTTTGTACCTTTAATTTAGGTTTCTTTGTTTTTTATTCTCATCTTAGTGGTTGAAATAGTAGTTTTTTGTTTTGTTTCTTTGGCAGAAACCAGAAAATCTGTTTGGAAATGGTATGCAAATAAATAGAACAGTTGTCACACTGGTTGTAAAGTAGATACTATACACTTACATACAACTGGATACTGTTCACTAATGCCTAAACTTTTAAATATTACATAGAAACAGAAAGAATAGTTAAAATAAATTGATGAATACTGAAAATTACATCTTTCATACTGTCTTAGCCCTAGATATTTAAATAATCTACATCATGATCATACTGTTATTTAGTTCTTCACATGCTCAGTTGTAATGATGTTGATCAATTGTTGTGGTTGATGAAGAATTTTATGTCTAGATAAAAACAACCTGTGCCATTTATCTTGTTACAAATTAAATGGTTATTTAATATTACTTGATTTACTATAGCTCTCTAAAATTAAATTGAACCTAAGTGTCACTTCTTACACCAGATGGCAGTAGTAACTGTACTTGGAAATATTTAGTAAACCTGATCTAAGTGAAACTGTATTTGACATTTAGATTTTCTCAGGTCTCAAATAACCAGAAATAATAATGTACTATTTCTTTATGGCTCAATAAATAATGGTTATTGTTTTTTTTCTTACTGGTATGTAAGGTAATCCTTGCTTTAAAATCAAACAAACCTTTTTACAGCTTTTTTTTTTCATACTTTCTGAAACTTTCACATAGTTTATAATTGTCTATAATCACCTTTGGTATAAGCCAGTTTTGATAATTTCTGTGATAATTCTGCATTAATTTCAATATAGGCGATGATTTTGATATTTCTATCTAAGTAAGTATTAGTTGAAATAATTAGTAATGTGAAAACTGGAGGGTATTACAATTATTGAACAAGGTGCATGTGCCTCCAAAATTTCTTTAACTACAGTGACTCCTCTTTATTTGTGTTTATGTACTTTAGAAGATGTATTATATTTAACTGTGAAGCCTTATATATATATGTATGTTATATACAGACACATGTTAAAAGTAGCAGTAACTATTATTTAACATCTCCGTTTTAGTCGTTTTAAAAATAGGTATCAAAGTTGTATTACTGCTGTAGTTAAAAACAGGTTATTTTACTGTTCAACATATATTTGAAAATTCAGAAAGAGATGTTTGTGAAACCACAAATATTGTTTTTTTAACATCTTGTTCAGAATATTAATTTGTATTACTGAAGTTTGTAATTTCACCTACAAAATAATTTATTTTTTCCATACTGACATGTTTTTACTTATTGGGGGTGACATAAGTTAAGAAACAAAGTGAACTCTACTTTTCATTAAAAGTCAAAATGTGAAATTTTGTGTGTGATTAAACTTACTTTAATGCATCCCAACATATAGTTTTGTATACAGAAAAAGTTCGATTACCTTGTGAGTCTGTAGAGTTACAGTTAAACACTGTGATTATTTCTAGCATTGCTCCAGTTTTCTTTGAACAAGTTCTGATTACCTATGGAGTAACTTGTATTTACAAAACCTTGTATAATAATGATCAGTATAGTAATCTGATATGTTGAAGTGTTAGTTATCATCTGTGGTCACCTGTGTGTATCTGTCTGTATATATATATATATAAAATTATGGAATATCTAAAAAGATAGATTTTGAAACTATATTTGTAGTTACTATTTGTACTAATACATACAGTTTTAAAAGCTTGCATGTATACACTTGTGCATACATTTCATTCATTCACACATGGTAGGTGGTTTTTGATATACCCTTGCATGTTTTGGATCAGTCACAGTTCTCTTACATGTGGTCTGTGAGTTATATTTTGAATGAACATTCATGTGTGTATCTTTTTTATATGTGAATTTTTTTTTGTTTTCAAACTCAAGAATATTGTGAAGAGGAATACACCTACATTTATGGCATGAAATGTGAACATATGTAACATTGTAAACCTGGGGCTACTCTGTTACAAATGTGTGATGATTGGTAATGATAATAATGGCACATGAATCATTTCTCACATTCACAGCTTACTCAACTATAACTTTATATGCAGTTAGTGCTTGTACATTCATAAGGAGCTTTAAATTTGTGAGCTGTTCTTTCAGCAGCATACTTCACAAAGGAGTAAACAAAATCTTCACAACCATCAAAATACATGTATTTTATAGTGTTATTAATATATAAAGGTAAGAACAAGAAATAGAAGTTATATTTATATCTCATGAACTATTTAGATATAACTGTGTAAATGTATATTGTCTAATCCAAATAACTATTGTATAACATTTAAGTATTAGGTCATCAAGAAATTAATGTCACATTTTGGAACACTTTCATTACCTCCCCCCCAAATGTACATCACGTATAATAGTTAAACGAACCTCCTAAACGTCACGTTAGTGTAGCCTATATAATGTGTAAAGTTTAGTATACTCTTATAGTGATGGCACAGGACAAGACACACATTCAGCATGTAATTCTGTTTGAATACAAGAAGGGAAACACCGCCTCTGTAGCTAAAAAGAATATCAAAGAAGTTTATGGAAATGTTTTTAACATTTGTAAGTGTCAACGATGGTTTAGCAAATTTCATTCAGGTGACTTTAGCCTTAAAAACTGTGATGGCAGGGGCCGACATGTTGGAATTGATATTGATGCATTGAAGACGCTTGTTGAGTTTAACTTGTTGAAATGGCCCTGAAATTAATGTATTTCATGAAACAATATGTAAACGTCTGAGGAATATGGGAAAATTCCATAAAGAATGTGCTTGGGTGCCTTACGAACTCTCCGATGATCATTGTTTCCAACGTGTGAACGTTTCCTCATCTCTTCTGGCACGTAATGTGCGTGAACCATTTTTGGACAGAATTGTCACTGGTGATGGATTCTCTATGCAAATATTAAACACCAAAAACAATGGCTCAGTCCTAGACAAAAACCAATTCCGACCCCAAAACCTGGACTCCATCCGCAGAAAGTGATGCTTTGCATTTGGTGGAACATCAAAGGAGTAATTCATTTCGAACTACTCAATCCGCAGTGAACTGTCAATGCAGAGATCTATAGTCAGCAACTGGAACGTTTAAATCTAGCCCTTCATCAGAAATGCCCTTCACTCGTCAATCGGAAAGGTGTTCTTCTTTTCCAATGCACGTCCACATGTGGAATGTTTAACGTAACACAAGATTAGGAGTTGGGTTGAGAACTTCTCCCCCACCCACCATATTCTCTAGATATGGCACCATCAGATTACCATCTTTTTCGTTCGCTGCAACACCACTTCACTTCCTGCACTGGTTGTTCATGTTGTCCACCTTATACAAGAACTTCACTTCCTGCGACGGGTTGTTCATGTTGTCCACCTTATACAAGAGCTTCACTTCCTGCACGGGTTTTTCATGTTGTCCACCTTATACAAGAACTTCACTTCCTGCGCGGTTGTTCATGTTGTCCACCTTATACAAGAGCTTCACTTCCTGCATGGGTTGTTCATGTTGTCCACCTTATACATCTTATACAAGAGCTTCACTTCCTGCACTGGTTGTTCATGTTGTCCAACTTATACATCTTATACAAGACCTTCATCAATAATGTATTTTCCTTTTTCTGTGAACGCATTAAGAACAATACTTTTAATAAGTATTTTACGAGAAAAAAAATGACATTATAAGTTAATTGGCAATATTATATCACCGCAATGTCAAGTTTTACTGTTGGATACTTTCTTTGTGACTATTTCGTAACAACACAGGTTTCAGATACTCCTTTGAATCAATATAATTTCCAGCGTTTTTTTGAAAAACTCATTGCCACGTTTCATTTTAATGACTTTGATATACGTATATTGTCGAGACTTATCTTTTAACTGTTTCATTTATTTGCGTACGCGTTGAGTTATAGTTTGAGTATAGAGCGTTGAGTTATGTTTTTGTGAAGCTCTTAAATTTAAACTAAAACTGATTTTTTCATCATTCATTAACCTCACAAATGGACCAAATAAATACAAAAAATGTCATGTTAAAACATTTTGGGGTCGTACTTGAAATTAAACTTTTTTTTCATAGTTTTAGTCCCAGTAAAAGAGTTTGTTGTATAAATTGTATCGTTACTGTATCGTTTGGGTTTCACTCCACTTTCTTTGTTACCAACCGCTCCAAGTTTGAGGACACATCTGAATTAAATAGAAGATGCTTTTAAAGTCAACCATTTAAACATTGTGAAACAATGATATATTGGTGGTAGGTGCTGCCGACTGGTGGCCTTCCCTTTGGTCAGTCCCTCGATGGGACAGCGATAAGTCTTCGGATTAAAAATGGTAAAATCAGGAATTCGATTCCTCTCGATGGACACAGCAGATAGCCCGATGTGACTTTGTTATAAGAAAACACACACACAAAATCCCTTTGGTCAACAGTTCACATTTGTATACGTTTTCCCATTAAGATCCTGCATGGGTTGTTCATGTTGTCCACCTTATACATCTTATACAAGAGCTTCACTACCTGCACTGGTTGTTTATGTTGTCCACCTTATACATCTTATACAAGAGATCGAATAATGTTCAACATTCTTGACACTATTTCCTCGAATAATGTTCTAAATTCTTGACACTATTTCCTCGAATAATGTTCAACATTCTTGACACTATTTCCTCGAATAATGTTCTAAATTCTTGACACTATTTCCTCGAATAATGTTCAACATTCTTGACACTATTTCCTCGAATAATGTTCAACATTCTTGACACTATTTCCTCGAATAATGTTCAACATTCTTGACACTATTTCCTCGAATAATGTTCTAAATTCTTGACACTATTTCCTCGAGTAATGTTCAATATTCTTGACACTATTTCCTCGAGTGATGTTCAACATTCTTGCATAGCAGAGTTAGATAAGCCTTTCATTTAAATATTTAAAACATTTCATTTAGGTAACTTTAGGACTGAAAAGGAAAAACAAAAATTGCCTTCAAGCTTCTGCTCTGATAACCTAAAAAATAAAGTGATAAAAACATTGATTTAGATGGTAAGCCATCACGCAAGCTGAGGAATGGTTAATTCCAAAGTCGTGTTGGCTCCTACATATCTATACATACTAATGGTGGCAGTGGGAACTCTTCTGTCTTCTCCAGCTATTTATGAGCCAAACAATCATTACCTTCTTTATTGGGTAAAACAAAATTTCACTCTAGAGTCATATCTACAGGAGCTCGTAAGTAATGATATACTCCACCAAACCCCCAATACATGAAATTGGGGGAGTTGAAAGAAGGATAATTATCAATACCCAAAGTCCTGTATATGGGTCCTGGCGCTATTACTTGATTGCGTAAGCAGTGGTTTTAAATACTTATTAAATTGGCGATATAGCCGGTCTTTCAATCTGACGGTCTGTGTACAAGTTTAATTATCGTTCAGTCAAGAATACATTTTGATGGTCCCTTGGTGGGTCAGCGGTAACTTTACAGACTTACACCACTAAAATCCGGAGTTCGATTCCTCGCGGTAAACACAGCAGATAGTCCAATGTGGCTTTGCTCTAAAACGGACAGACAAACAAAGCTTCTGAATGAAATTCGAAGTTCGTTTGTTTGTTGTTGAACACAAAACTACACGTGGGAGTATCTGTGCTGTACTCACCGTGGGTATCGAAACCCGATTTTTAGCGTTATGAGTCTTCAGACTTGCCGCCGAGCAAACGAAAAGCACGAAATTTGAGTAACAGTTTCGATTAATTTTCTCGGGTACGAGAAATTCTGGAATTCCAACATCACCGGTAAATTTTAACGTCGACTGCTTATATACAGCCGACATTTTAATTTTGTTTTCAAGAGGACGGTATGGACGTGACCGATTGATTAATTGATACTTGTGCATACAACGACTACAATTAATATTTGTTTATTTAGACCGCATGAAAACGGTTTCTATTCCGCGTTATGCCTCTAATGAGTATTTTGTACGAGTTTTTTTTTCAACAAATGCTTATAATAATGTATTAATATTAATAGCTTCCAATGCAACTTATGCTTGTATATATGACCACAGTCTTGAGCTATACTTTATTGGATATTTGTTCAAATAAAATGTTTCTTTCATCTTGTTTTCTTATAAATGTTTCATCATTTTTTATCAAGGCTTCACTTCCTGCACGAGCTGTTCGTGTTGTCCACCTTATACAAGAGCTTTACTTGGAAACAGTGTCATTATTTAGATAACTTTGTTTTGAGTTATAAATGTATTAACACAAAAATGCTGATAACACCATTTACAAACTCCAGGATACTCGAATGCACAATGTTTCACACATTCACTCACGCCGAGACAGACGAGGTGGCGTATTATACACGAATCGGTGTTATCTAATGCGAAAAAGGCGTGGGCCAGTGATTACGCAACTAATCTGCACAACTTGTGGCAATGGAAAAAATAGAAGTCAAAGTAGAAGTTATATCAATTTTTGTCTGTTTGTGGAATTTCGTGCCCAGCTAAAAAAAAAAAAAAAAAAAAATGAAAGCAGTTAGTCAACACCACCACCGTAAACTCTTGGATCACTCTTTTACCAACGATTAGTGGGAATGATCATTACATAATAACGCCCTCACGGTTGGAAGAGTGAGCGGGCTTGAAGGCGGGATTCTAACCCGCGACATGTAGATTGCGAGTCGAGTTCCCTAACCAACAGGCCATTATAATAAATAGATGTTATAAATCAAATTTACTTATCAACAGTATAAATTAATAATACTTTCAATTGATACAAATACCAACTTACGAGTTTGTCTTCTATATAGTTATACTAAAGTCATCTATCATCACTAATCACTTCTCATTTTGTTCTCTTGTAAGAAAATACATATGATGAAGTAATATTTATCTATTCATTAGCTAAAGAATGACAAAAAAGTAGGTTCTGATCATCAAAGAAAGCACCATGGAAACGAAAAACTGAAATATTGAATAACAGCTCGTGATCGACATATTTAAACGTTTCTTAATTTTACATGTTTTTATTAACCCTGTGCCCGGCATGGCCAGGTGGATAAGGCGCTCGACTCACAATCTG
>NW_013665619.1:1208650-1220363 GCF_000517525.1 Limulus polyphemus
TTAAAAAAGCGACATTAATTTCTTGACGACCTAATATTTGAGCATGAAAATAAGTATTTACAAAACAGTTATTTCACTTAGTTATTCATGTTGAGACACAAAGAAGAAATTGTAAAAACATGTATAAATACCCTAAAATAACCATTTTACTTGTCAGATGTTTGTATATTTGTATGCTTGATGACTCATAAATGCATTATTTAAATAGTGGAAAAAAAAAACAGATTATTTCTAAATCTAGTTGCCTGTTGTGTAAATAAACTGAAGTATGTTTTTTTGTAGAGCTCAAACTGTAAGAACTTCTATCAGTATGATAGTTTCTGTGTATCCATAAGAAATCAAACTTGAGACTTGAAATACGAGAATTAATTGGCCACCCTAACCTTTTTAGTGCATATTTTTAATCTTTGACCATCTTTACTTTTGCACAGTCATATGTTCATTATGAAAATTCTTCTGATGCATTTTGTTGATTTCTTTATTGTTTTTATTTTCTAAGCAAAATTGTAATCTTGTAATTTGAATTTAAGATATATACTGGCAATATATATTAATTTTTTGTTCCGCTATATAAATAGATAGTTTGCCCTGATTGGAAGTTAACATTTAAAAAGTAAAACTTTTTTTCAACACATATAACTTTTGTAACTGTGACATTGGGCCTGGTGTTAACATGCCCAGATTCTGAATTTGAGAGTTTTATTGCTCATATGCTTTTGCTGTTAAAATGCACTCCACACTTTGAGGCTATTGATGCAATGTAAGAGTGATGATTAAATACTATTATTTGTTCAAATAAGAGTAGCTCAGTAGTTGATGGTGAATGCTGCTGCTTGCTGCCTTCCCCTTATCAGCTCAAAATAGGAATGTCTATGCTCAAATAGCCCTTGTGTAAGTTTATTATTCTCCTCCTTTGACCCTGCACCCCATTTCCTATCATTTTCCTTGGGATCCTGTTGGCCAGCATTTTTGAGAGGTGGTTTGGGCCTTGCTTCACAAGGGTGCTATCGAATGGGAAAATCCCTTTCATCCAAGACTTTATTCTTGTTTGTTTGTAGTCCCAAAAACAATAGAGGACTGGTGCCCTATCACAAATCTGTTAACTCTGAGCCACTTCTAGGTCCTCCCATGGTTCATCATGGAGTCCTACTTTGCTCTTTGTTGGATTTTCACTCCTAGTCTGTGGATGACAGGTTGATGTGTTGGATGCATACCTACACATTACAATCTCCCCTGCATTCAGACATTATCCTTGTTTTTGCCATCAGGGTGTGTGTTTCAGTTCTGGACTCTCCTGTTTGGACTTGTCTTGGCTTTTGTTTCTACAATTACATGGACAACTGGTTACCTATAGCTTCCTCACAAGTTGACTCTGCCCCTCATATTCTGTTTCTCCTAAGAGAAGCAGCTTGGATTGTTTGGTTGGTTGGTGAAGGTGGAGAAGTCTTTCCTCATCCCCATGTGATACCTAGTTCATCTTGGGGTGTTGTTCAATTCTCTACTCAGTCGGGCCTAACATTTTCCTCTTGGGTTGAGGGCTATGGAGCTTCTAGTTTGCAGCCTCTCCTCTTGTCCTTCTCCTAGTGTGCAAAATTGTGTTTCTTCTAGGGACGTGGACATCTCTGGAAGCTCTTATCTCCCTTAGTTGTGCCCACATGCATCACCTTCAGTGAATTTTGTTGGACCATTGGAGCTTCGTTTGGGATCCCTTGGATACCCTCTCTTCCTTCCTCTTTTCTGACAGACCAACTTTGCCTGGTGGTTGGATTGAAACACCACCACTATTGATGTTTCTCTTCTTCGACCAGAATGTCACCTTTTTACAAATGCTTCTCTTTCCAGTCAGGGTGCTTATCTGGATGCTCAGGATGTTTCATAATGCTGAACTCTCAGAGTCCTCTCTCCATATCAATCTCTTGAAGCTCCCCACAGTTCATCGAGGTTTGATTTACTTTCTTCCAGTGTTTTAGGGCTGGTCAGTGATGGTGCATTCTGACAACAGTGGGCTCGTACATTTCCAGGCAAGGGGCACTCAGTTGAAGGGCCTCTATTTTCAGACACTGGATCTCTTGTATAGGGCTCACAGCCATCAAATTATTTTGTTGGCTTGTCATAATCTAGGTGCTTTAAATCTTGTCATGGATTGTTTATCACATCCTGACAGGATTTTCCCTATGGAATTGTCACTAGACCATAGGATGTTTCAGAGACTGTGCCCAGTGGGCTGTTCCAGAGCTGGATGGATGCCTTTGCCACTCATCCCAATTCTCAGCTCCCCTGGATTTGGTATCCTGTTCCACATCCTTTGGCTGGAGTGGTGAATGATCTCAGTGAGAATTTGACGAGTCTGTTCCTATATGCCAAACCTCCCTTTCATCTGCTTTCCCAGATCCAGACCACTCTGTGTTGGGTTCTGATGATGGCTCCATATTGGCTAGTTGAGCTGTGGTTTCCACTTCTGTGCCAACTACTGGTGTCGCCTCCTCTTCCTTTCCCTCTTTTCTTCCACCCTCCTACATCAGCCCCACTTTAGCGTGCATCATTTGTCTGTTCCCACACTCAGGCTTCACACGTGGCTTTGTCAGATCCCTGGCTAAGTTGGCCAGACTTTTACAGCTTGTGGTATCATTGATTTTGCCATTTAGTCCATCCTTCCTCCATGACAGTGTTCTAAAGAAAGTGGTACACATACCAGTGTTGTTTCATACATCGTGGTTACCCTCTGTCCCATCCAACCCTTCCCCACATCACTTTTTTCTAATCTGGCTCTTTGACAAGGGCCTTTTAATGTCATCTATTGTGGGTTATCACATGTCATTGTCAGCCACGTTTCGTGTCTTCAGGTTGCCAGTTCTGTCCATTTTATTTCATTCTCTCTGCATCACCTGTTCTCCTTGCCCTGCTTCTCTCCCAGATTGGAACCTCAATGTTGTCCTTCATGCCCTTATCCTAACTCTTATTGAACCATGTTGACCTGTTCTTTATATCACCTCTCCTTGAAGGTCCTTTTTCTCCTCCTGTTGGTATGCAGATGTCGTTGTTGGGATGTATTTGCTATTGATCTCCTCCACACCTTGTTTCACAGTTCCAATGTGGTCCTTTTTCATGATCATTCTTTTTTGGTCCAAAACTTTGGCCATTCAGGAGGGTAATTCTGCTTTCACATCTATCTCCCTACCTTCCATATCTTATACACAAGCTACTTTCGCGACATAACCAATCAACCATCACAAGCAGTCAGAAAATAAATGGGTATTCATGCTATTTCATACACACACTTCAGTTAAGTTGCCAGATGCAGTGCTTAATGACCATTCTGATCCTGATCATCTGCTCTTCCAAGTCAGGGCTGCCCACTGTTATGAGACATGCACTGATTACTTCCATGGTTCCATCTCCCAGTTATTTATTCCTTGGAATCCTTCTTAGTCCTGTGACCTTTCTTCCATTACCCTTATGGGTTGGATTCACCTGTCGTATTCTTTCCTTTCTCTTGATGATTCTCATCTTTTCCATTTTTTGACCCATCAAATTCATCACCTTTCCCTGTCCCTGGCTGCTCATTTCTGTCATCTATCAGATGACATTAGTGCTGGTGTGTGGACCATTCCCTATACCTTTACTGCTCATTATCTTTATTACCTCACTGTTTCTTCTTCTGTGGGATTTTATCTTCCTCCTGCCACCATTTAGCACTCCATGATGTCTCTTTGAGTAGGCAAGTGTTCCTTTTTCTTCATTTTCTTTGCAGAAAGCTTTGTTGCATATTTGGATTCTGCTCAGTGACGAGTTTTGCTTGACCAGTTATACTTATTTTTAAATTCACGCTGTAAGACCCGTGTGTCATATATGCCCACCATTGAGATGAGGTGGTCTGCAAGACATCTTGTAGGTATGCCTCACGGTAATTTGCTTCATAAAGATGTTCGTCCTGGATAGTACACTTACGAACAAACACGAGTAAAGCAGACAGGAATTACTGCCCATCCCATATGGTATGTGTATTGTAGGGCACTGGTCTCTAGTGCAATGTTCCTCCAGACTGTCTAGTACACTTCTTCTAGGGGAGTATGGGGGTCTTGCCATTTACCAGTTCCTAGTTGCTTGGGTGGTGGATCATGGAGGCTTCCTTCTGAGTGTACTCACTCTCACTCAGTTGAGAGTAGTGTGTTGGTGTTCTGCCAGTATAGATGATGTTAATGCTCATCTTACTGGAGACCTGATGTACAATTCCAGATTTTGCTAGGTGATGGACAATGCATTCTGCCAACATGCAGTTCGCCCCTCTGGCTGAAGCAACCTCCTTCCTACTGTACCACGAATGTACACTCCTCCAACCATGGACTGGATGATCCATTCCAATGACACCTGGTGACAGACTGGAGATGTACCCACCAACTTGGTGTCCACCTTCAGTTCCCCGGGTGTCAGTTTTCGGCAGATATGGTGATGGTTGTGTTGGGTGTGCACACATGTTGATATGGGGGGTCCTTCCTTGATTCTTCCCTTATTGCAAAACATTTTCATATGGGCGAAGAGTATACTTGACTCAGAAGTGGTGTGGTCTCATTGTGGTGTTGCATTCCGTTTATTTGCACACCCCATGGTCTTCCTTTGGTCACTTTCTAAAGAGGGATCATCTTCTCACTGGATCCTCTGCCAACCCAGTGTGTGATTCTAGCTGTTTGTGAGATAAGATATTGTATCACAAATTAATTTTCCTAAACTGAAAATGAATTTACATAGACACTTATCTTTTTTTTCACATATCATACTCGACCTCCCCACTTCCAGTATATGTTTTGTATGTACTGCCCAATTTTGAAGTGGTTAAGGGCTGCACAGAAGAGAAGGCGCTAGTTACAATAGGAGTTGTGTCACACTCCTATTGGTGGAGGTTTGCTGCATGATATCACACATATGTCTTACATGAATACACGTGAGGGTAGGCGGGAGTAACAAGGCTTGTGATGGGCAGAAATTTGCGCCTGTAGATAGCAGTATAAGTCGAGAAAAGCTATTTATGTGAGGAGGTAAGTATCTATTGTAAATACATATTCAGTTTAGGAAAATGTTAATATATTACTGTTTTATTCTTTTAATAATACAACAAGTTCTTTAACAACAAGAAAATTTGATTATATACAATTGTTTAACAAGCTGTTACCTACATAATTTTAAACTCTGTACAAAAAACTTTGTTTTTAAAACATTCAAAAACCTTAGCCAGCTTCAGGGAATACTTTGAGTAGTGTCACACACCTTGTTTTCTTCAGCTTTTACCAACAAAGATTCAGTAAGAAAAGAAAATGTAGTGTGAAACAAAAGTTACATCTTTTGTAACAATGTAATTGATATTATATCGTTATGGTAACTTATAAATCTGCCATACAGGAGAGTTATATAGCATATGGATGCAAACATATACAGCTCTTAAACCTTAAATAGATGTATATCAATGTACTTACTCATCTTCTTTCATTCCCAGGTTTTTTAGATTTATTCTTTAGTAATGACAATGAGACCTTATTTGGATTTGCTGAGAACCATAAAGTTTAAAGCATAACAATTTCTAATCAGTCTAGTTAAGTTGAAAAGGTATACTTAACCACATCTTGTATACATTTGCATCAGTTTAAGTGGTTTGATGAACTTTGTTATAACAGTTGTCAGGTTGTCAGAACGGTCAGCTACATGTTGTGAGTTAGTACACTTGTTATTTTCTGTAAACGTGTGCACAACATAGTACCTACATGAACTCTGCTATATATATTTGTTCAAAATAGTTTTCAGGTTGTCAGAATGATCAGCTACATGTTGTAAATTAGTACACATGTTAGTTTTGTGTACATGCGTGCACTACATGGTACCTACATGAATTCTACATGTATATTTGTTCATAACAGCACTTTTCAGGTTAACAAAGAATTGTCAGCTACTTATTGTGATTTTGGAAATCTACAACTTTCCTTTAGGTCATAACTGGACAAAATAAGCTCACTATTCAATTAGAGTAACTCAAGAGTTGGTGCTGTTAGTTAGATAGATGCCTTCCTCCTAGTCTTAGTTCAAAATTAGGGATGACTAGTGCAGATAGCCCCTTATGTAGCTGAAGGAGGTTGTCTTTACATAACTCAAGAGGCACCACTTTGGTCAAAACTGGGAGAAACTCCATGCTTCTGAAATAATATACTTACATCTCTGCACACAGTAACTATGCATCTCATGCTTGCTTTTGATATTTTGTGTGCACCATTGGCCTTGAGCTACCTCCAACCTAAGACTGTTATAATGTGAATCATGCTAGTGCATTGTGTAATCATCATGTGACCAATAGCCCTCCATCAATAGGAGGGTGACACATCCTCAATGCATAGTAGACCCCCATAAGCATTTGCACTCGAAATTTACTTCATTCTTATCCCAAGCACTGTCTTTAACAGTTATATTTCTATATGTTTAAACTTAATCAATTTCATGAGATTTGTGCTGGATGATGGTGACTACTACCCCCTCCAAAGGTTATGGTGAAGTTGCTAACAAACACTATCCGTATCTCTTCTGTAACTGGAAACTCATTACTGTGGAAGGTATTACTGCCATAGTACACTGTGTTGTGAGTTCTTTGATAATTTTATTACCTCTTTACCTGTTGAAGACAAGGTTCCTCTTTCAAATCTCTTTATGGATATGATTACTCAAATTTGTTTTTTACTTTCTCTTTCGATTCCTTCCATTCCATACTACTTGAGTATCATGCTTAGGATTATTTGGTTTTGCTTCTTCTCCAAACATATGTATCCATTTTTACACGTTTCTGGATCAGCCTTGTTCCCACTTTCAAATACCTCGTCCTTCTCTACTTCAAGATTCCTTTGGCAAGGCTTATGGACATTCCTTTTTTCCATTCTTGAATTTACAGTACATGGAGCCCCGTCTACCTGCTTGGAGAATTTGCCCTGTTGCCAGTAACACACTCTAGTGTTCAATTTTCTTGTCGTCACCTTTTTTTCTTTCCCTTATCCTTCATTACATGTCCTTTCTTCATCTCATATCTGAAGCCCTACAGCATGATCCTGATAGGTTTCAGGGGATCTAGAGTCAGTCCCTTCAGTCCTTGGCCAGGGTTTTGCCATTTACCTTGTCTCCTGCTTACTTGGTTCTTCTGTTGTTGGGTCCTCCTGGAATGTGATGCTCTTCTCATTCATTTCCCCCAATTTTACCTTCGTTTTACCTACTGCTTCTTAACATCTCCCCTCCTATTGGGTTGGGCATCACATGTTCTGTCAATGGCTTCCTCCCTTTGTACCCAATTGGCTCAGGCCCCAAAGTAGCATGTTTGTTTCTATTCACAGACCTTTCAACCCCTTTGCAGCCAATTGTTGAGTCATTCATGTTCTTACACATGGCCTTTTCCCCCACTTCTCGTGTTTTCCTTTTCTTCTTTTCTTTTTCCTTCCCCATTCTTTGAAAACCGTGTCTTCTGAATCTCGAGGCTGTGGTATTGTATCTTTCATGCATGAGAGCCATCGAGAGATCCTTTGCTTTTCCCCATCATTTTGTTGTTGTCTTTTTGTTTTCCCCTAAAAGGCTTAAGACTGGCATCCCATCACTGAATTTTCTCCTCTCAACATCTATCTGGTGGGTCTTTAGTTCAAAATGTGGGGAGAGGCTCTTTATCAGCATTGGCCCTTTTTCCTTGGACTATTGATGACCAAGGTCGATCTCTTGTATGCCTTTCTGCTTATCCTCTTTATATCATTCATTTCATTCACTGCAATCGGGTATACCAGTTTCAACCTGTCCCTTTCAGCATTGCTTTGGCTTCTTATCTCCCTATCTGAGCCATGGGAGCATTTGCTTGCCACACCCACAGTCTTGGGCTTTGTTTCCATTATTATATGGATGATTGGCTTCTCCTCATCTCTTCTCATTAGGCTTGTCTTGGTTGGCTGGTCATGTTTCCCAAATCGATCCCGACTCCAACTCAATACTTGTTCCACCTTGGATTATTTTCCAATTTTCAACTCAGCCTTCATCCATTCATCTGCAGGACATGAAGTATCTAGTTTTCTTGACTCTTGCTTCTCCTATACTTTCTTCATGAGAAGTTCTATATCCTTTGGGGACTTTTGCTTCTTTAGAACATGTCCCTTTAGGCTGGGCTCACATATGGCTTCTTCAATGGACTTTGAGCAACCAAGTGAAAATTTCTTGTGATTCTCTGTTCTCTGTTGTGATGCTGCCCTCTTCTCGTCTTAAGGATCTATCTTGGTGGCTGGATCATGTCGACACTAGAGTCAGCATCCCACTGCCACCCCGCCCACCACCACTCATCTTGCTGGCTGAATTACATCAAATCTGCCACTTGACTAGCTCTCTCTGGCTTCACACTTTTGACAACCCTTGGATGAGATCCTTTAGACTGGAATGTGGACAATGCCCTAAACCTTCATCTCACAGTTTTGTCTCCCTCAGGATACTGCCTCTCTCCATTTACCATTCTCCAGTCTACTCACCATCTTTTACTTCTTTATCTGTTTATGTTGTGTCATTGTTTTTTCCAGACTACCTTCCATGGACTATCATGGAGAATGCCAGCACTAGGGGAGTGTCTGCACACTTCCCTGGCTTTTCAAAATAGATTTCATAGTAACCCATTGAACCTTTTCCAGTAAAAGACCTTTGTGGTGGTTAGGTCTGATTTTGTCCAGGCACCTGTACAGTGTCTTCCCAACAAAAATTTCTCCCCTGATCTTTGAATGGAACGAGGGAAACTCTTGCCTCTCCCATTTCCTAGCCACCCAGTTGATCGACTTGCAGTAAGAAGTAGGATAGGGCTGCTCATGTCAGTGTGGTGCAGTTCATCCCAGTGGCATAGGGCAAAGTGTTAGCCACACTACACCTTACATCTAGCTAACCTGTTGTGACACATTGCTAATTTTGCCTTCCTTCTTTCATAATCAAATTTAGGCAAAGTGTACACCCTGCATGACAGAGGTATGGTCTCCCATGCGTGTTACTCTTTTAGTAAGCCCCCACTATAGGGTTTCACTCTTCATGAACTTTTCCCTTTAATCACCTTTTCCAGAGGGAGCTCATCTAGGTTTTCACTATTCCACTGACCCCTTCACCAAATCAGCATGGAATTTTAGCTACTGTATGCGAAAAGGTAAGTATATCATTTTAGAAGTTAACATTTTCCTACTTGAAAATGTATTTCCAATAGAAATTAATTTCGAGGGCAAATACTTTTGGAAATCTACTGCACTTGAATGATGTATTGCCTCCCTGTTGGTTGATGATTACATTATGTACTAGTGCAGTTCACATGAATGAAAAGTGTCTTAGGGCTAGTGACATGTGCAGAACCTCAAAGTCAGATGTCTGAGGTATAGCTACGATGTGCAGAAAAGTAAACATCTATCATAAATACATTTTCAAGTAAGGAAAATGTTAACATTCTATGAGGATTACCATCAGGTACCTGATCATGACATAAACTTGTTGAAACATTGTACATTTGTAATAAAGTTTCTTTCACCACCCATTCAAACTTTCTCCAAACTATTTTCCAAAAAGTGTGTTCCTCGTCATCAAATTTGAAATCATTACTGTTATAAGAGTTGTGCTGTTTTCAAATGCTGTGGTTGAGAGGTGCTTCTCAACAATGGGTATAATCAAAACTGATTGGAGAGCATCACTGGATACATCTACCTTGGATATGCCGACTTGCATCAAAAATATGGGACTATAAATTGACCAGTTTTATCAGTTTTCTGTATATTTTTACAGATATTGAGGTCTAGTGTAGACTTTAAATGTATTTTTTATTTAAAATTATTACATCAGACTGATATTTGTTTCAAATTAGGTCATATATTTGTAATATAATCTTTTTTATAGTTTGATGATGATGATGATCAGATTCTTTAGCATCATTATAGGCAGTTACTAATGGTAAATTTAACATTGAGTTGCCTTTACATGTTTGCGACTTCTAGGTGTGTAGTTTTGCGATCCTGTGAGCGCAAAAGTGAACGACGTTTAACGTACATTGTTCTATGTGAGTGCAAAACTACAACGTTTATAACATTAAATTAAATACACTTACTTCAGTAACATAAACACGCAAGGAAACGCATTAACTTAATTATTTACCTTTATGTGGCTTCTGAATAACGCATTATCACCACATCTCAATACAAATTCCAACAGGCGTCTCAAAATCGACAATTAGGCTTAAGTTTATGTACGATTCGAACACGAAGCACGAGGTTACATTCTATGTAATTTATGGCAGTTAACCTTAATAGCCACTGCCACAACTTCGTTTAGTTTTGATATTTTACAACTAACACATTGCGCAAACGAAAATAATTACAGGTTTAAGATGATATACAAATGCGATTTAGACGCATACACGCAAGAAATTGACAAAAAAAGCGCAGGACGGCACTCGATTTTTAGACTTCTTGATACCATAAAATAAAAAGTTACAATTTTATAACTGTTATACGTTTCCAACTATCTCACCAGAGGCACTTAAAAAATCGACAATTAGCCCTAAAATTTAAATACGCTTTGTACGCAAGGTACGATTTTACTCGCTAAGAGAATAAAATATTGCACCATTTTCGTTTATGTGTAGTAGTGAAACAGATGCTCTGATAATGTTTCATGAGAGAGTAAAAAAAAAAAGAGTTGAGAAGGAAAAAGAAAAATAAGTGAAATAGAGACAAACGAATACGGTTGATTTTTACACTTCTTGATACCATGATTTTAAAAATTCACTGTTTTATAATGTCGCTTCATTGAGAGTTCGATCAAAAAAAATCTCGTGACCTTTGTCAAAGATGGCGGTTCTCCAGAAATACAAGGTGTTTATGTAAAAAAATGTTGTCTACAGAGAAATATATTTATAGTCATTCCTTGTTTTTACACTTCTTTACTTTAAATATAAATACAGCCTATTTTGCTTAGTAGGTTTTTGTTTCATTTACATCCAACTACACAAGTGTATTATTTATAGGATTTAAGTATTTAAAACATCTACCCTTCTCATGTTCCCTTAATAATGCTGCGTATGTGGGAAAAGAAAAAAAAATCTTTGGGCTTTGGCTCATGTGGCACAGCAAGAGGTCGAGAATTCAGTCCCATCTTTATCCATATTTTGGTTTTTTTCCTAAACAGTGTTTCAGTAGTCAAATAATTTTAGTGCATACATCGTATGCGAAGCACGACTTTAACCCCCTAGAAGTATTTTAACATTACAGTTAGCTTAGGTACTATTAAAGTTAATTTCATTAAAAACTTTAGCATATATGTTTTTTCTTTTTTTACAAATAAACCAAAATTACAACTAGCTTTGTCAGTTGGAGTAGTGATAAACTTTTATTGAAGTTTAATCATTTTAATTTTATAAACATTTACTTTAGGTAAATTAATCAGTTACAAACTCTGGGAGATCTTTTTTGTAATCTGTATTTTCTGCATGTAATATTATTTGTTACAGTCCTCACCGCACCCTAGTAGCACAGCGGTATGTCTGCGGATTTACAAAGCTAGAATCTGGGTTTCGATACCCATGGTGGGCAGAGCACAGATAGCCCATTGTGTAGCTTTGTGCTTAATTACAAACAAACAAATAAATCAGCAAAATGTTACAATATTTTTGAAACAGTTGTAAACAAAATAATTTCATAACACCATT